>NW_009592877.1:75205-85337 GCF_000690535.1 Cariama cristata
GGAATGTCCCCAGGTGCTGGAGCTCAATTTTCCGGATTGTTAAATTGTTAGAGCGGTCCCTGGCGTGGTTTTGGCTTGGGTCAAGCCAACGACTCTCCCCAACCATCCCTGGACACAGCTCAGGTGTCAACACTGGCCAGGGACTGTTCCCAACAGGCATTTTGGGAGGGAAGGAGGATTAGGAGAATGGATGTGGGCCATCTTGTGCCAGCTGGCCTCCATGTCAAAGCGCATTTAACCTTCTACTGCCAATAGTACCCATGGTTCACAAGGAGCGAGTCTGCGGGAAGGTGTCTAACAGGACTGACTAGGGACGATGTGGACATCAGCCTGGACTCTTGACTTCTTCTCCACCGCAGAGGCCGTCTCATTTCCACTTCATATTCCATATAGACTAAGAAACAAGAAGAGACTCTTTCTTCCCCCAGTGATCATAAAAGAAAGGGATTTGGTTTAGCTGTTGTTTGGATTTGATTGCCAGATAATTAATTATTTTTCAGAGAAAAGAAGAATAGGTGGTCACATTTTAAAATGTCTTTCTCTGTATTTCTGATAAACGCTATCATTTCTGCAATGCTGTTAAGCCAGTGCGGGTTTAAATATTGTCAACTTTACTTTCACGTCTGAGAAATTTTTGTTTGATTTCAGTATTGAAAAAAATGCTGAAATAAAGCAAATAATACTTCCTAGCAATGCTATGCTTTTTTTTTTTCTTCGATAGACACAGACCTGGAAATTCAAGGTAGAGAGTTTTGTCTTGCAGTCAGGCTGGTGCCTGTGAGAATTTTATGAACACAGTCGTGCTCATTTCTTGAGCAACATTAAGTCAAAACAAGATATTTTTGAACTGGAAAGAGGAATGATGCTAAGAGGAATATTGTATGGCCAGCGGTCCGGGAGGGGTCGGAACTCCATCGGCCCTCCCATGCAACACAGGCTTTGCTATAAAGCCTCTGCAAATTTGCCTGCGGGGGAGAGATTTTGAGCCCTGTCATGAAGTGAACCTCTCGGTACATGAACCACTCAAGCTTTTAATTATGATTATGTTGCGAATAAGAATAATTGATAATGATAACATTTGTTGCTGTTGTTTTTACAAGTACCTACATGATGTCCTTAATCGTATTTTTCGGTTACACTTATGTTTATAGATATGCTGTGATTCACAGAAGAGTCAAGCTTCTACGGACGTAAAAAATAAGAGCCGCAGGTCTTCAATATGTTGGCAAATTGGCTGCTAAATCCTATATGGAAACAAGATGTGAAAGCAGCATTTCATGGCCTCTGCCTCACCACGTCTTTGTTCAAGTAAGAGATCAGGAAACCCCATCAATAGACTGAACGCCAGAAGATCGAATAGCCAGCTGCAGAGGCAGCGCAAGAGAAGACCTACTTACGGTTAATGCCTCGTGAAAACCACACAAGCCCTCGTAGGGGTTAATCAAGCATTTACTGCTCTGACTTACAATGTTCTTTAGTTCCCAGAAGAAAACGGTACCTTTCATAGCTTTTAAACATCTAAGAAAAAATAAAGAAACTGCACATCTACCTGTAGAAAGTTAGTAAGCCTAGCTTTAACCTGCACTTCAGGGTGAACACTTGTGTGTTTATAGCCAGGATTCTGTGCTGAACCTTCACGAAGTGGAGCCTCAACCTTCAGGCATATATACATATATATATATTTGTACACATATCCATGTGTATTCATGTATGTGTATACACGTATGGGAATTGAGAACTCCAAAAAGGAAAAGAACGTTTGGGAAATTCAGAGTTTATTTGATAATGGAAACAAACCCAGCACTTGAATAGCGACTCGTACACCGCTGTCAAAGCAAGCTCTGGGTGGATGCGCAGACCCGCAGGTTCTCTGTCGGTGCTGGATTCCTCCCAGTGTTGTCTTTATCAGAGGGGTAAACGCAGATTTGGAAAAAAATTGGTTTGATGTGCAAGACACGACAGAACAGCAGTTCTGTTCACCGCAAAAACAGTCCATTATTTAAGTCTCTCAGGCAAGTACACAGATTCCCCATAAAGGGAAAAATAATGGGACTGTGGAAATAAATCCCTCAACAAAGTTTATTCTGCTGACTTCTGGAGTCTTTCCCTCCAGTTTTCATGTCTTGATTCTATGAAACAACCTTAGGCTTGGGCTCATGCACCGACCGTCTCAGCCAGGCAGTCACTCCTGACCGAAGCCACATCGGTTTTCTTGCCAGACTCCTCTGTCCCCGGCTGCCAGGGTGAAGGGAGGCATCGGTGAGAGGCTCTGAAGGTTTGTCACCTCCCTTTTGCCCTCGAAACTTCCCCTGGGCTCACCTTAGCTTTTGCTCCAGCACATCCCAGGGCTGGCATCCCGGAGGGATGGGGCAGCTCTGGCACAACGTTACGGGGGCTCTGTGGGCTGAGCCGGGCTCATCCCCGGAGCAACATCCCCCACAGAGGTGTTGATGTACGGGAATGGGAAAGGCACCATCCAGGTACTTCCCTATAGCAGTCGGGGGGACACACACACAGTTTCCCCACCTCCCCTCCGTCACATCATAAACCATGCGAATGTGTAGAAAGGGTCTGTGAAATTAATTATACTGTGAGTCCTCGGTAACCAAATGAATTGTAAATTGTACGTTATTAAAACAGCATCAGAGCACCGACTGATCTATTATTCTTTAGGGAAATATATGAAGATAAGAGCTTTATATGCTTTAGGGGTCCTTCCAGCCACCAGGCAGCCAGCTTTGTAAGAAAAAATGTGGCGATATTTCGTTGCTGTTTGAGTTGCAACTGACACAATACTGTACTGCTGATTTTTATTACTTTGTCTCATATTTAATATATATCTGAGACAGTATACAGTACCAGTGACACATACATGCCCAGTCCCCTTCTGTTTATCCTGTTTCAGATGGTATTTGGGATTAATCGCCCTCACTTGTGTATGAAAGAAAATCTGTAGGTGCAGAAAAATGAGCTCCCTAGTAAGACGCATGCCCTTCTGCACAAACCGCAGAACTAAGAAGATGCACAGTTATTGTTAGCCCGATCGTTTTGCCTGCGTATTGCTCCTTGTTGCCTACCTCTCTTTTAGCTTCTGAGAAGTGTAAGGGGGCTTGGTGGGGAGCTGGGTGTTCAGAACAAAACCTGTTAAATAATAACAGGGAAGAAAAAGACCGTGGGTTTAGGTGTGCGTGCATGTTTTTCTCCCTTCCTTCCACAATGCATGCTTCCCTTCACATTCCTCTCATGCAGTACCCAATATCCAGCAAACCCGGTTCCAAAACATGTACTTGCATCTTCTGGGATACTACAGACCAAAACCTGCATGTCCTCCCTCCCAGGGATGTGAGTTTTCTGTGCGGCTTCTTACAGGCAGGCCCCTGACACACGCTGTAATGGTCCTTTTCACCCCTTGTTGCCAGAAGAAAGATGTGTTAAGCAGGGGTGTATATGGGAGAAAGAAAGAGAGCTGCTTTTTTTTTTTTTTAATGCCTATCTTGAAGAAACGGAGGTGGGAACTACTCCAGCATAGCTTTTCCCACAAGGTCTCCTTTATATTCCCTCCTTAGAGGAAGATGCGTGAGAGTGAAGAGGAGAAACAGCTGGAGAAACTTCTTCCTCCCTTTGGTTGGAGACACATCTCCCGACTAAGCTGCTCAAGGCAGAGACACGTTGGTTTCTACAGCCATCACATCAGTGGTCCCACACCAGTGAGAAAACTTTGGGGGTTGTTATACACTAGAGCAACCCTAAGGGTTTCTTCTCTGGTGCAGAGGACACCAGTAGCATCCTCTTTCCTTCAGAGAAGGCCTATCAGAAAAAAAGTTTTCCTCCGACTGCAAGACCTAGATGGGCATTTAGCAAAACTCACAACTCAAATGGCCAAAGTAATTATCACAATTTGAGTGAAGACTCATTTAAAGCAGTCCAAAGAATTTCAGGACTTGGTCTCCCCTCTATTCAGGCACTGGAGACAACAAAATTTCCCTGGCTAGGATACTTCCATAACAGGGTAGAGCATCTTTGCTTGTTTTCCAATTTTTCAAAATAAAGAGGAGGAGAGTTTACATTTTAGAGAATTTACATTCTTCGAAACAACTCTCCTAACTCTATTTAATAGGATAAAATATGGTACTGCCTTTCTCATCATTCATCAGCCCCCCAGGACTCTCTAGGATCTTTTGGGAGGCGATGCCCCCTGCTCCCGGACAGCTCTCTGCCAGGAGATGCACCATGTCCTGAAATTCAAGAGAGGGCAGCATTTTACTGAGGCTGCTTGAGAGGAAGGACAAGTGTGTCAAAAGAATGTCAGCAAGAGAAAATCCCCAGTCACAAAACATACACAACATGTTCTGAAAAATGACATTTAATGGAAGAAATGCTGTGTTCCTAGGACTTTATCTTTACAAAAAAACCCACCCCAAACCCACAAGCTCTTAACCGATCGACGATGTTCATGCATACGTCCCCTCTATGTTCAAGGAATTCTTTGCGAAGTCTGTCATGCAGCCCAACAATGTTCATGCATACATCCCCTCTATGTTCAAGGAATTCTTTGTGAAGTCTGTCGTGCAGCCATAACGCTGCCTCTGCAGCGTGCCACAATGACTTTGCCCCCAACTTTCGCGCTGCGATAGCCAACTAATAATAGACTGATGCGTCGCAGATAAATACCAGATACGAATGAAGCGTTAAACTGCGTCTGAGGTAATTAAAGAATTCACTGCTCTCTCATTAAAGTCCTGATTCAATGAAATTCTTCAAACTATGCCTAAAATGTTACCAGGCTGTTGTTTTTGATTACTTTTAACTATCTAACTAACTTAAAAACTGGCAAAGCCCATCCAAAGCAAAGAGTTTCGTGATGTAACCCCAAAATATGTGTCTTCTAGCGTGAAACAATGATGCACGCAAAGATAGATCAAAATGCTCATTTTAATCCAGAAGCCTGGACCCTTGTGATCCAGAGCACGCTCCTTTCAGCTGACCGGGGCTCACCACCTGTTTGTGAAGAGTCCATCCCATCTTCGCTCTGCTTGAACAGCAGCACAGCATCGACTTTTACAAGGAAATTCTAAGGAACGAGATATATTTAAAGTACATGTTGGATCATAAAAAAATTAGGGGGCACCCAAGCGTAACATAACACTTTTAGTTTACCCCCTACTCGGTATTTGGTGCAATGTTGCCCTCCTGAAATAACTGTACTGTCAGCGCTGTCTCCAGCACGTTCAGCCACGTTGCCTGAATCTCTGAAGAGCCCAGGACAGGGCAAATCACCCATTTTCCTTCTCTGTTTGCATCTAACAAATAACAGATGTTGCAGTACTGAAGACGCACACCTGACGTGACTAACAAGGGATTTCTAAAATACTTGTCCTAAGATGACAGCCACCCTGCTATTAAGCACTTAATGAAATCTGCACACAGGGAAATGTTGCAGCCATTCTGCTTAAGAGGGAGCAAGCTGCTTGAAATAAAGGTTTCTTCCGTGATTTCGGGCTAAATCTGCGTTACCAGAAGGATGTAGACCCAAGCTTGAGGATACATGCTTCCTACCCACCTTAAATACTCTCTAAAGAATCCCCGAAGGAGCCTGTTGAAGGCAGGACTCGGTGAAGCCGTCCCCACGGCCGCCCACTCTGCTTTCCCTCGGGTGACAGCCCCTGCCATACGATTGTCCCCGCGGTCCCCAAGAGGTGCCAGCCGAACCCTTTCGCATCGGCCGGAGGGAAGCTGGCACGGCATCTCCGAGCAAAGCTGCCAGGAAGCAGGGTCAGCCCTTTGCAAATAAACCCTGCCTGATGGGAGTAACACAAATGGACGCCTGGAAGATTAATTCATCCCCTGTAAGAATACAACTACTGTTTGCACAAACCGGTGGCATGCAATAGCTTCTTATTAAAATACTCGGGATACGCATCAAGATCTCACTAAACAAAGTAGGGCTTGAGGACAGCAGAGAGTGCAAAATTTCCGTGCTTACGATTTGCCACTCTTTCATCGGATTCGATATAACGCTACGAGCAGCGTTGTAAATGGACCAACGAGTTGTCTAATCGTCTAGAACACCCTCACTTAATTTATATCGACTCTTAATTTTTGTTTTGTAACCTCCATAGCTGTCTTCGGTGAATCACAGTGTGTATCTCTACCCCGACAGCATATCAGGGTATGATTTTTTTTTCCCCTTTGTTTCCCAGTTTCCCACAATGGAAACATGCAAATCCCAGCAAGGTATGTACCTACTGCGTTAATCCTTTCTAATGTGATTCCGATCGGCCCTTTAAAAGCGGAATCCCAAAGATTATTTTTGCTGTTTCCATTCTCTATTGTGGCACGCAGTTTTCTTGCCGAAAGGATATCCGTCTAACCCTATACCCACAGAGATGAACATACATTCGAATCACAGATGCATACCAATATAACACACATCAGAGACTGGAAATACATTATTAAAATTAACTGCGTTACAGAGAATAGATGTATAGACAAAACTGCTGAGGTACTCGACTCTCCCTGTTCCAAGGTGCCTTAACACTCGGCGCAAACCTGCCATCCCTTTGTAATGCAGCCCCCAGATACTTCATCTGCCTTCTCTCTCCCACCGATGTAAATCAGCAGCGAAGTTGTCTGTGGAGGAGTGGGGTCTGGGGATAATTGTGGCCTGGTGGGTTTATCTATAGCTGTGTGGACAGGGGGTTTGCCCACTGAATTTTTCACATGTGTATTTTCTCGGGTTTTTTTTTCCAGCAGGGAGTTAGAAAGCGAGAAACAACAAAACTGGTTTAATGCACCCGGTAAATCAGACCAGCTCATTGTGAAACCTATCACCGCACATGATTGTTATGATAATAAACGGGGGTGAGCTCTGGTTATTACATGCACGGCCCTGTACTAACTGCTCCCTACCGCTCACCCGTTCTCTTGCTTTAGCAACACCCCACACACCTGTTCAAATAATATTACTATTACCTTGTGTTGACACCACATCCACCCCTTCCTTTCATATAATAAGAGCTCCTGGTGAACTGTAAATGGAAAGCTTGCGGTAGCAGAAGCCGATTGTTTACCTGTCTCCAGTTTGTTGCCACAGATACTTGGTCGGGAGAAGGGAACAAAGATCAGTTTGACATCCTTGTTAAGCAGGATTTGCCCCCCACCTTACCCACAAAAGGTTACGAGTTGCTATTCCAGCCTGAGCTCCGCAGGTGTGCCATCACACCTGTCTGAAAGAAAACAAAATCCAGTTTGTTTCAATATGCCTATTGCCTCAGCAAAATAATAAAGATCTTGCCTTGCAACATGGACACAAGCGTTTGTTTTAGTATCCCCATGAATCCAAGCAGACACCGACTGACATCTCTGTTTATATTTAGCGGTCAAGCCGAACACAATGGAAGCACCCCCAGCAATGGATGGCAGGGAGCATCCGACCCTGCCGTGCCCGCTAAACTCATGGCCAAACCCATGGCCAAACTCAACTCAAAATCCATCTTGGGACAGGGAAGAGGATTTTATTTTATACCGAGTGTTTACGCCAGGCCCTAACCCCAAACCCAATGAGATGAACAGGAGACCGGGCCCAAAGCCAGGCTGGGGAGAGGTTTGGCCTCACGATTTATTTCCTTCACCATTTAGCCCTGCTGCTGCTATTGAGTCTCATGTAAATCTTCGCATAGAGAGTTGTCGTGGTTTTAGAATAGGGGAAGGTTAAAAGCTGCGAGCCCTGGTGCCGTTCTGCTTGGTCAAAGGCTGCGCCCAACTTCTTCCGCCAGTGACCACAGTGTAGGTCTGGAGTAGAGTGGTAAAAAATGGTAAAACCTAACTCCCAACTGAGGCCCGGATGAGGAATAACGGGATTTTGTCCATGCAGAGCAGAGCAGTACGGAGCCCTAAATGTACCCATTCATTCCGGTGAATTTGACGTTTGACATCTGCTGAAGGTGATGGAAAGACTTCGGTGGGCATTTGATCAAGAACTGAGTCACTGGAGTTTCCAACGCTTTAGGTAGAAGCATTTTTCACCAAAAAGGGCTAACGAGAACAATTTGCCCATTTTCCAGCTAAAGCGGCGCTCTATTTCTATTGCTTTATAGTCTTATTAGAAGTCTTATCCGTAGCTGCTTCCATTATGGTTGAAACAGCGTTGTTTGTAGCCAGCTGTAAGAAGGTGTCCTTGCATTTGGAGAAGGAAGTGTGGTAGATGCACAGCACCAGAGGAAAGAGTTTGATTACTGGGCTGAAACTTAGGTAGAGAAATGTCCTTGAGGCAGGGAGCATATTTTATTTATCGTTTTATTTATTACATATGTCAAGTAAATGGAATCCCAAATTATGAAGATGCAAAACACAGCGTGGGTATTTATCAGCACTGAATGTTTTTATGTGCTCCAAAACAACTTGGGGTTTCCCAGCTGACTGTGAGCAGCTTGCTGGTTTTGAAGATCTAGCACCTTTGGAACTGAAGGGACATGCTGAATTTAAAGCACTTGGAAAGAGAATTAATTGCATGGACAGCAACACCTTTTTCTTTTTTCTTTTTTCTTTTTTTTTTTTTTTTGGTATGCTCATCAATAGCAAATGATGAAGCCTCTGGGGGATATTAACACAAGTAACTAAGCACAGGAGCGGGACTGTTTCAACAAGGTGAGACAAAAGCCTTCATACTACAAGCAAATGACTTTGATAGCAATTTTTTTATGTTTCCATCTCTATTGTTGCAGACGTCTGCATTTGAATAGGAAGTTTATCTTTCTCGGTCCAGGTTCTCCTCCTCCATCAGCCCGCACCGAGGCCGCAGGCCCTCTTATCTCCTGGGTTATTCCTGCAAAGGCCAGGGAGCTCGCCCGGTTCCCCTTGTACCTTTCTACTGGGGCGGGGGTGTAACTTCTGCCTGCTCCCCCACCCTCTGGGAACAGAAAAGGATTTGCCCTGGCTCATGGATGCATAGGCATGAGGTCATCTGTGTGCGTGACTTCACTTCCACGTGCCCTGCACCTTCACGCCTGCCCCCGGCTATACTCACTGCCCGGCACGAAGCCCTCAGAGCTGCACCCCCAAAAAACCCCCCAACCCCCCCAAAAAACCAACCCTGGTGCAATGCTGGTATATTAGCTCCTACTTACCCCGGTGAACCTGTCCCGCACACGGATCGAGAAACTTCTTCCTCATTAAAGGCGGCGAAGGCAATGTCATTTTGCACCATTTGCGATGCTCGGGCAGGGATCCCCTGGTCTCTGGACACAGCAGAAGTCAAAGGGAAAGGCTTGGCCCATGGTACCCCATCCTCCAGGCACTGCTGCCCTCCCAAACCCACCCGAAGATTCATTACCTGCCCGCAGCCCACCCACACAACCCATTTCTGGCCCTGCGTGTTCCCAGGGCTGGTGGAGATGGTGGAGGGGAGCAGAGGAAGGAGTCTTAAAAATCTCCTCCGAAATGGATGTATGTTAAGTGTCTCATTCACTTGAACTATTCTTTCCCATTTCCACATTTTCATGGGAATCTTTCCAACCTGCTGAAAAAGCTGAGCAATGTTAATTCTGAAATATTCTAAACAAGATAGAGACTTTAGATTTCTACAAATACAGACACCGGCATCTCTGAATGAAGAGATAGCCCGTTGAATAAATAATACATATTAAAAAATGTCTGAATAGGAACTTACAGGATAAACTCTAACAGCTTCAAAGGCACCATTATCTATGGAGTACATAATATGCATGTTAAAAATCATTGGAATATTTATTTACATGACACGCGGCTCAGAAGAAGCCATTACGGTCCTTAAGTAAATTATACATGTTGTGAAAATTGTCAAAGTGCTGCTTTCACCAGAAATGATTGCATCCTGTCAGTTGATAAACACATTATCTTTTTTTTTTTAAAAAAAAAAAAAAGCAAGCAAACCCAAGGCTAAAAGAAAGTTAAACCAGAAGAGGGAAAATAAAAAATAAAGGGGAATAAAATAAAAAAAAACCCCAACCCTTGTACCATGTCAAAGCGTGTTCCATGCCCATCAAAGGAAGAAAAGCCTGAGTTGCCGCCGCACTTTGCGTGGGGAGGGCTGCACGTCCAGGGCTTTTGCAGAGGAGCTGCTCCTGCCTCCGTGGGCCAAGGGCCTGGTCGCCAG
>NW_009592877.1:85370-89783 GCF_000690535.1 Cariama cristata
ACAATTTCGTCCCCCCCCCCGCCATGCCCTCTAATTGGAAATATGCCGCCAGAGGAGTGCTCTGCTTTCCCCGCCTGTGTCCCTCTGAGCGTGGTGGGGGACAGTTGGGGTACCACAGCCCACCGGCATCGTTTTTGACGTGATGTACGGGAAGATGCTTTTTATGGCTATTCTTACCGGTCCTCAACTGCCTCAGCACGGCCGAGCGCTGGTTGCGAATGGTCTTGCCTCCCCTCGCATACCTTCAAGAGGGGCAAAACGGGGGGGCAAATATTGCCTTGCAATACTCGGTGTGCCCGGCAGCCGGGCCCAGCGCTCCCCAGCATCTTTCCGATGAGTTCACCTTTCTGCTTGTGCCCGAGCCCAGCACTCGGCAGGGTTTGCACCGCTCCTTCCCCAATGCTCTGTGGGTGACACGGCTCTTTTCCAGCAGCTGTTTTGCTGGGGAGGAGGGATGCCAACTCAGAATATCACCCCTATCCTGTCCACGTCGCTGTGATTGCACAGCAGTCTACACCATAGCACAGCAGTCTACGCCGTGCAAATATTTTTTTCAGGCTGTAAAGGGGAAAAGGGTTTTTGTCATGGAGGCATGACCAGGACATGGTGGCGGAGAGATCGGCTCTGGCCCAGGGGATGCTGGCATTGGGCCGACAGCCGGCTCCCGCAGCCGAGCTCCTGAGGGCTTTGCAGCCCTGGGGTCCCCGGTCCCCATCGCAGCTCAGACGCGCTCTGAGGGCTGGTACGGGCATGCCGGCTTTGGGCATCTGGGAAAGTCCTGGTAGGCACAGCATGCAAGTTTTCTCTTACACGGGAATAAGAGTAAAGGATGGATTTTCTAATGCAAGAGAGCAAGCGGTTGTACGGGGGGGAATGTATTTAGCCTGTGTTTTCAGATCACATGTTCTGGGACTGGAGAGCAAAACGTTTTCAATACTGTTTTGGAAGCAGGCTATTTAATATTGCAAGCCTCGCTATTGGAGAAGCCAGTAAATTGCGTTGCATCTAAAACAATTACTTGAATTGCTTGTACCGTGGTTTCTTCTTTCCAACTGCAAAGGTTTTACAAAAATGTGACTTCTACAGCCACAAAAGCATTGAGAATACAAATAATAGTAAAGTGCTGCTCTGTATTTGCATAAACCTGTTTATCCTATACATGGTTTATTCATTAACTCTCAGAACAACCAGCAGGACAGCTATGGCATTCCTTATGACCGCTTTGCTTGTGGCTGAAAAGGCAACAACTGCTTAAAAGCAACACTACATGGGTTAGAAAGTGAAAATAAATACCACTCCTGTGCGAAACAGCAGGGCAAATGTAGCTATCGCCGCAAGAGCTGGCATTTGGCTTTTATATGGAATGAACACCTCCTATCATTTGGAAATTTCAGAGGGGAGCCTCAGCATCTGCAAGGACCGGGACCTCAGCGCCGCAGCTCACAAAAAGAGACAGGCAGCCTCAGCAGCATCCATCGCTGCGCTCTGCAGACGGCACACGAGTTAGGGACGGAAAAGACCTAGGTCCCTCATCTATTCCTCCTCGAGACCAATTTTCTAGTCCAATTTCAGCGTCCCAAGCAAGAGGTTCCTCGCAGCCTCTCCTAGCACTGTATTTCTCAGTCGGCTCCTCCTTAGGAAGGCTTTCCTGATCATCACCCCAGCTTTCCCCGTGCCTCCTTTCTTACCCCAAATTTAATCCCCGTCACATGGAAGTAAAAAAACACGAATGCATTTTGCCCGTTTCATCTCCCAGCTTCTACAAAGATGAGTACATGCTGCCAACGGTGCATTACAAGTGGAAAACTGGAAGTTTGTTTGACAGCCGGTGACTTGCTCAAGGTCACAAAAGAGCCTCAGTAGCAGAGCTGGGAACAGAATTTGGTATCCTAATTCCTAATCTGGCAGCCTAACCACAACTCCCATCACGCAATCAAAAAGCTCCTTTTAAGGAATGCTTTTGTGACTAAGAGAAAATCCAAGGCATTAGAAGAAAGAGTCCTTTTAACTTGCCTTTGTTCAAACGTTTACGCCTTTTTGCTATATGGAGAACATGATTTAAACAAGATACGGGATTAAAGTATGATGAAAGACTCTAAAATCTTTGAAAAACAAAAAATAAGTACAGCTGTATTTAGGACTGTACTGCTTCCAGCCATTAGATACTCCTTGCTTACAGTTTCATACAGAGTATGAGGAATAAATCAAAGACCAACATCTACTATGCTCCGGTAAGAGCTTTTTTGAGCGTTCCACACAGGCTTTCACATTTGTCAAGAATACTATGTCACAGGAAAAATTTTCACAGCTCTTTAGTAAGACTTCATTTTCTAGAGAACCTAACTTGTTTCACTGCAAGAGTTTTTTAAAAAGCAAAACCAAATCCTCAAGCCGCTAAACTGAACGGGAGATTGTCCCAACCTGAAACACTTCGGGACTTGATACGCTCTCCCTTGGCGAGCAGTTCAGCGATTTATCAGCTCTCCCAGGTTACGTCAGCTTTGATATGGAGAAACTCTACAAGGTAGTTTCGTATTTTAAGACCGCACCTTGTGCTTGCTTCCTCTTCAGTGTAACAGAAGACCGTAATTTGGCAACAGCGGACAGAAACAAATGAGGGTATTGAGAACTAATGTTACCGAAAAACCGTATACAAAATAAGCTGAGCTACACGAGCTAAAGTAAGGAGGAGACTACGAATATGAATATGAGAAACAAAGAAAACAAATGGAAATTTAAGCCATTCCTTTGGTAAAATGTTGCTTTTTTTAAACACAACGCAAGAACTCCTAAACTGCAGTAAAAAAAAAAAAAATATCCTATTGACAGCATTCTTACTGTCATTGAATTAGTTGGGAGAGAGAGGATGAGAGGTTCATGGCTTAATTTTACAAGAACATGTATTTTGCTCATTAAACCACTGTTATTATAACACCCGAGCTGGGGGGGGGGGCAGGGGGGGGACAACGAAGGGACCCACTCCCCATCCCTCGAAACACCCCTGCCTTCAACACGTTGGTGTTACGTTTGCAGATGTGTTAGCCGCTTTCTGATTTGATCTTTACACCCTTATTTTGATTAAGAAAATGTTCGTCTTGTCGACATTATCACTGTAGTCAATAGCTAATGACCCCAGTAGTTAATTTCCTTATAAATATTTAACTTAATGGAAGTCCTCCCTTGGGTTATAGTACTTTTGACACTTGTATAATCTGAAACAAATCCTCTTTTTTAGTCAAACAGCCCATGTTACACACACACAGTTGGCTAGCTATTTACAAAGCACCCAATTAAATCCTACTTAATTCTCCCACTCCGAAAATCCCGTTTCACTAGTGCGCAGGCTACTGATCACACAAGCCGAGCATCTTTCACTAAGCCTGGACGTGAGTTTATAGTCCGTAAGACCTCATTGTACAAAAGGCTCCTGTAAAATCAATTTGCCCGTCAAATGGTACGTACCAAAAAAAAAAAGTGAAAAGAATGTGCAAATTCAGAGGATTGAAGAAATAAGCTGAAGAATCACAGTTAAAGACAGGTAAATCTAGTTTAATGTTCACATGTAGTAGTTACACATCACAGAGATTAAACAGGATTTTAACTGTAACATAGCTGCAGTGAAATGTAAGTCATTTTGTACTAGAAAAATAATTTTGACACAGTTATCCCATTTTTGGTCTACTTAAGTTCATTTTAAGATGAATTTACATCACTGATCATAATGACTGTGCCCACGTGCCCTTCCGCAGTTCCGTATTAACACTCTTTGGACGAAGGAAACAGCAACTGTTTTTGTTAATGGTTTGCCCTTTGGTTGCAAAGCAGAGAACTGTTTTCACTTTTTAAGCAATTAATAGGCTGTAGGAACACAAGTTTGCAGTAAAGCCTTTTGGTGCTAAATGAAGTTCCAGAACAGATTTCTTGATCTGATGCAACAGCAGATTTTAAAAAAAAAAAAAGTTCTTTAATGATCTAAAGCATTGCCCCCATAATGCAAAAACTAGATAGAATTTGTTTTTCTATTCTCAGTAAAAAACACTACATCTTACTGCTACTTTTATAGAATGCACTAAAAACCCCTGCGCCTAAATGACAAAAGTGTAGTCTCAAAAGGTATAATACACTTACAAACATTTTAAGTCTAGATTGAGGAAAACACGTTTGTATGGACTCCAAACAAGTTTATTTGCAATTAGACATCTCATGCAATCATGCAGGACCACTAACTATAGCTGTAACTTTCCGAGTCTAAAGGACATTTGGGGACAAAAAAAAAAGTCCTAAACATTCAAGATATTTCCATATTAGCAGCTCTGTACTCGAGCTGTGGTTTTCTAAGGAGAGATTCCCACAGATTTTAAAAAAAACATACACAACTTTATAATATTTACAAAAAAATATTTAATTAAAAAT
>NW_009592878.1:0-18884 GCF_000690535.1 Cariama cristata
GACACAGGTCGAGGGATTGCACCGAGCGGTCCAGACCTGCCATTGTCTTTCCAAAATTATTGGGGCTTACTGTAATTTTCGCTTAATACGGCCGTGGGTGACAGCGCCTTTAACTGCATCCACTTAACTGTGTTGAAATGTGGCTATTCTTAGACTGATGCTGGGTTTCTCCCCTTATGTCATAATTACTAAATGAGCAGGGTAATGACACATAGTATTTCGAAAAGGTCACTTGATTGCAGCTAAAAGTTTGCTCGCAGCGCCATATGCAGCGTGAATTGCTTTAAAACGTATCAGATGTGCGCAGTTAGGCGGTATTGCTCAGCACAGCAAGACCAAAGCCGCTTTCATTGCGTGAACCAATAATGAAATTGCTGAAATTTGGGCTGAAATAGGGACATTTTGTTTGTACCAAATGGCAGTACCAAAGGTCTTGATCCTGCAAGTTTCTTTTGAGCGCTCTGCTCAATGATTTTGGCGTAGCCATTGGTGTGAACTTTAATATTGCAGTACTTTGTTTTGTGCTTGTGCAATCTTCACTTTATCCCACAACAGTGAAAAAACCCTAAACATTAACCATGAAAACGTAAAATGAGCAATAAAAAGTGATGTATATTCCACAAAGGAAAAGGGAAAAAACCCCAACAACCCCGGGAGCAGTTGACCCTACTATAGGTAGCCACATGTATTATATGTTACTCCTTCTGTCCAACGGGAAGGGCTGTTCCCACAGACCCCTAAATGCGTGGCACTGCTCACCCGCAAAGCTGCACTCGTGTGTCCTGTGGGAGCATTTTACGATGGGACCGGCACCACAGACTAATACGAACAGGAGAAACAATCAGGAAGGTTCCTGCCCGTGAGCAGAAACTTGGCAGACGGGACATAACAAATTGTTTTTACAACAGTGAAAATTAGTACAGTGAAATTTTAGCCACGGTTAATGGCTGGTCATTGATTTTCGGTTAGAGACTATCCCTTGCTTAACATGATTTAAAGATCTGGGCCACATTATGCCAGAAGTCTCAGAGAACGGGACTGGCTTAAGAGACCCAGGCAGGTCCCTCTGTGATGCTTCTGAGATACCGTATAACAGTTAAAGGCTTTTTATACTGCTGTCTTTCCCATGGCCAGCTGATTCTAGGAAAAGCACCTGGCCTAGATATCCTTGTGCCATCCTCATTTCTGCCTGATTTAAAATTCTTGGGGCTGTTTGCAACCTTTGTGAATTACAACAACCTCAATGTTTGCTAAATTGAGCATGAGATAAGTTCTGGCCCTATATCAAAGTAATCCAGGATCGTGACAGCTTCAAGTTCCTCCTCCGAGATCTGAACTAACCTTTTCTTCTTCTTCAAATCAATGAGAGTAGAGAAAAGCAGAGTGGAGAGTAAGGGATTTGGGGGGTGGTTTGGTTTGGGTTTGATTTTTTTAATTATTAAAACTTAACTTGGCTTGAAAGTCACTGTGGCAAATAAAGTTCCCAACCAGATTTAGAAAGGAGTTACCAAAAATCGCATGGTACCAGCAGCCAGAAAGAGCACCATTAGTAGCACGGTCATATGAAGAGGCCCTGAAGTCTTTTTTGGATGTGAATATCCACTGCTTTAAACCAGTTAACTCTACAGACCGAGCTGTGATGGCTTTAAACTTGTAAGCGTTCCCTTTTAATCATAGTCTGGCTTGTAAAATCGCTTTCCGCGGCTCCGCCAGGAAGGTAATCAGAGGGACTTATGAAGTAACCTACTCGTGCCTTGCTTTGTAGGCACGAAGGAGACGGCGTTCATATACGCGGTGACGTCAGCGGGCCTCGTGCATGCGGTGACGCGATCGTGCAGCGCAGGGAACATGACCGAGTGCTCCTGCGACACCAACCTGCGGCACGGGGGCTCGGCCAGCGAGGGCTGGCACTGGGGGGGCTGCTCTGACGATGTCCACTACGGAATGTCGTTCAGCAGAAAGTTCCTGGATGTGCCCGTTAAGAACGTAACGGGCAGGAGCGGGCTGGCGGCGATGAACCTGCACAACAACGAGGCTGGGAGGCAGGTACGTGTCCCCGTTCAGAAACGGCAGCAATTGCTTGTTCGCCTTGGTTGACAAAACGGCATCGACCAAAGGAGACCTGTCCTTGCCTGCGGGTACAGGTGGGGCCGATGGCAAGAACAGCGCTAACGTGGCCAAAGCAAATGGGTACAAACTCGGAATCGGCGCTGGTTTTAAGTAACTAAGCTCCACAGGTTAAAATTAAATCCACAAAATAAGATCTGGAGTGCTATTCGGAGTTACCTTAAATAGATATTTGATGCTCTGCAGCAAACTTGAAATAGCCTTGTTGTCAGCATAACACATTAGGAGTTTTTTCACTGATTATTCTGTTTTTATCACCACCTGCATTTTTAATTGTCTCTAACACTGAATGAGCCAGGCAGACTGGACACGAGGCATCGTTACCCACCCACAGTCTGGGGTCCGTGGCCGAGAGCAGAAGTCTAAAATCTTGCAGGGACGAAATCGAGAGTTAACCTTTTCTTTTAAAAGATGGGATGGAGATGACACCTCTATCTTAAAGTAGCCCGCTGGTTAGGGCACTCGTCAGAGAAGTGAGAGGCGACTGGCTTCGGATAGATCATCTTCAGCCCAGAGGGCTTCAAACCCACGGCTGCGGAGAAAACGGCGGGGTGTGTGTGTGTGTGACACTGGGGCCTCCTTTCCCGTGCTGCAGAGGATGAGAAATGGGGGCAGAAAGAGCCGATACAGGGAGATGTGAGTCTGTAGTCTGGTGCTTGGGGCTTACCTCTGGAATGGCAGAGACTTGGATTCTGGGTCTTGCTTTAAAATTACTTTCTCTGCTTTACCTTGGAGTTTTTAACTTTGTGAGCGTTTAATGGCTCTCTCTGGCCCCACGGTACTTTAAATCTGTTCTGCTCAGTGACACAGCTATAACTAAAGAAAAGAAACGGGGACCCTCTGGTTTTGACTGCGCATATTGGTGGACTCCATTGTAACTCAGTAATTTCCTGCAGCCAGAAGCAGCATCAGCGGGTCTGACTGAAAACAACTTTCCTAACCGCCATGGACGGGGAATAGCCATAGTAAGGCATCATAAGAGCCACGGTGGTATCATTGCAAACGATTTTAAACTAATTTTTACAGTTTACAAGGTAATATATGGTATTGAATTTAATGAAGTTATGTAGTTGGAAAACCAGAAGATCTTTCAGGGACATAGGCCCGTTTCAGGACTGAAGTAGAAGAAGCAAACTTTAAACCTAAGTAGATGCTGAGAACAGTTACTGTGAGTTTAATTAGATGCCAGTCAGCTAAATCATCTCCAAGGAAAGGCGGTTGGAATTGTGTAGTAGAGGCTGTTAATAAGAGGAACAGAAGACGAAGTGATTATTTCCTTAGGGAGAGAGTAGAGGGTCATTTATCACATTTGTAGAGTGAGGGAGTTAAGGAAGGAGATCATAATCTCCATAAAATTATCTCTCTTAATGTCACAATTTTTAATATACAATGCAAATACGGATTTTTATTTTAATACTCATGTTTTCCATTAGACAGTGCCATTTTCTCAGATTAGGGAGACAGTGGAAGTGCGGGGAAGAAGACTGCAATGGTCCCGAGAAACTTCAAAGAGAAAGAGAAAGATGTGATTTCTGCGTTTAGGCAGCAGCAATAGGTCTTCTCTTTGCTACCCTGTTCGCTTGTCTGCCTTTAGCTTTATGTTAGCAGCAGCGGTAGTCTGCTGACCTTTTGTCTTCAGTAACAGTGTTCACTTGCGGTCCTCCCGTACCATCCTTGTGCTCATCACGCATTGCTGCGGGTGTGCCGGCACGGCTGTCTGGGGCCTTGCACTCTGAACTGTACCAAGGAACAGTTCAACTTTAGAAAAAAACCCACAGACACACACACAAAGCCTAGAAGAGAAACTTTCCTTTTGGTTTTGCTTTCTTCAAAGTTGGATCAGTTCCCTGACCTCATCTATAGCGGTCACACAGGCAGTTGGGCCACCTATGGCATGGGGACAGGACAGGACGGACCGGCAAAGGGGAAGAGTGCATTCCGCCAAAGATAACGTATTTTCAAACAGTGACCTAAAGCTACAAGGGGTTGGAGGATGCGGTTAAGCGAGTCTTCATTTTCCATGAATAGTATTTTTGGCAGAATCCAAGTTATCTTAGATGTTGGTTACATGCATGAAAATATAACCGATGCCGAGTCCACATCTTTAATGTCATGCAACTGCGGTATCTTCTATTACTAGTCATGTTGAGTGGTATCTCTTACTATACATCACTTCATGAAACCAGAATTTTAAACTAGGCTGTCAGTCTCTGGGAATGTGGTAGAATCTGGCCCAACAGGATCCGTTAGGTCCTGAGGACCTTTCGGGGTTTCAGGCTTTTCTCAATGCTGAGCTCTCCAACAAGGCTCTGAAAGTACGCTGTCACAGGCTTATTTGGTGCACACCATATATACGCTCATTCATTTTCCAAGACACTGTGTTTTTAAAAAAACCCATCTGCTGCAAATCTGAAAGGCCAGAAGAGCCTTTTTTCACTGATTTTTGTATCAATGGTGTGTTTGTTGTTTGTTATCTTGGAAGAAAATATGTGGAGTATTTAGTCAACTTCCATGCATAAATATTTTGTAACTTAATGGCAAGCTGTAGGATAAAGCAAATATTTTGACCACTGTCCAGAGTGAAGGAGAATGTTTATTGCTGGTACTTGGGATTTCTAACAGCAATATTAGATGAAGTGAAGTTTAGCAAAACTCTTAATTTTTGTAGTTTCAAAAGCCTTAACGGGGAGATGTTGGAAAATGTTGACCTTCATGTTTTGGGGCTTACAAGAAGGATGTTTTGCAATATATTTTAGTACCTTATGACCTTTTGTAATAAATACTATCACGTTCCTGGTTCTGTGTCTCGCAAGAGCAATCTTCCAGGGACGATACTTCTGTGTTTGTTTGGAGTTACTAATGGCACCGGTATGTGCAGAATTCTCTTGTTCCTCTCCCATTTCTGTACAAAATGCTATTTTACAGTTCTATATCTCATAGTTAAATCCAACATATATCAATTTTAAAACGGTAAGGATCCTTTGACCGAGTTGTCCACGGTTTAGAATACTAACCTGGACCTCAGAAGATCCAGATTTCATTCCTTATTCTGCCACAAGATAAACGTTCATCATCTTTTAGCACTGTAATGTTCAGCGTACTTGGATGTGCACATGTGAGTTGGGCACCTCTGCTCCTTATATAAAAGGATGAGGGGAGTCAGGCACTGTGGGTTGACTGTTATTTTATCAGTATTTTCTTAGCGGTGGAAGAATTCTGCTCAGTCCTCCACTTGTACAAATTTATTTGATCATCAGGACTTGTGTTCTCACATTGAAGTAGCTTGGCTTGTCAGAGAGTTTATTTTTACTGATACTTGTGGGTTGGTAACAGACCCACTAACTGTCTGCAACTGTTCTTAAGTGCTGTACCTCCAGTAGGACATGTGCTTGTCTTCATCAATAGCCTGTTAGTTCTACCAGTGGCTTAAATTAGGCTTAGCTTAGAGATATGAAGCATGAATTGGCATTACGGGGTGTACAAACTGTGATCTCATTGATGCTTTCCTTCGCTGCAGACCACTCTGCTTTCTGCCCATCCGCCTGTCCTAGCCACGCATTCCCACCCCGTGCCGCTCCCTCTGTTAATTGCATCGGATCAGTGAAAGGATGTCAGTTTAAAAATTACCTTTTTTTCAGGTTAATTTTTAACACAGACCAGCTTTCAGCACTGTATCCAGTTCATCACTTAACCCTGCCCTCTTGTCGTGGTAGTACTGCCAGAGGCAATAGGGGCCAGAAAAGCTTCTTGGGTGGGCTTGTGGCTGAACACAACCCTCATGGACCCAGCTCAGTCCCTAAATTTTGTCAGATGTTCAGCTATGGGAGTTTGTGCGTTAAAGTTCACATGGCAGCCTGAAATCCAGCGGCACGTTTTGTGATCAGCTCCCTGTGCTGGTGGTAGAGGCAACCCAAAATATGTTGGAGTCTAACCAGAGATCTTGCCCATCCTAGCAGCTGAGAAGCAATAGCCTGGAGTCATGCACAACTGCGGTGACACCTTAAATCGTTCTAAACCAGAGTGCATCAAAGCTTCAAGTAAGAATCCTGAGTTTGTAACTGCGATGGATGTTCTCAGCGCTTCCACACTCAATCTCATTTGTAGTTCTTGAGTTCATCTGATCGTCCATACGCTGCCGAGATATGCTGCATTTTTATATTTTGATATCAACCTGAGACTCCAACGTCAGTTTCTGCTCCTGTTTAGAAAGTCCGTCTCCTTTTAGTTTTCGTGAATTCATCCTCAGAGAAAGACCCTGAGTGTCATCTGCTGGGCTACTTGCCCACATGGAATTAACTCACCTCTAGCACCTAGCAGACATGTCCAGTGCTTCCCCTGACAATTTCTAGATCCCTCTGTCTCATCCAGATTTGTCTATGCCTGATTCTAGGAGACTTGGCAGTACACTTCTTTCCCCAGGGCAAATTGTGTATCTTTCCCCTGTTGCTTCTTCCCCCCGTTGGTACCCTGTCATACTGCGGCGAAAGCAAGGGTTACATCTGTAACCTTATAACTCTTACAGCACAATGTGATTTCGGACTGCTTTGAGATGCTAGTTACTTGCCTGGATACAAATAACTAATCTTCAGAAACTGGAAAATACTATTAAATCCCTTCTGTTTGTAAATTGCATGTAAAATTTATCTCTTGATATCGTGTTTCTCTTTTCCTTGACATTTTATTAGGTTATCTGTATTCTAACAAAGACTTTCTGTCCTTGGATCTCAAATTCTCATCTGCCTCAATCACTGTTACATCTTAACGATGCATATTCTGACTACCCAGTGATTTCCTTATTGATGGATTCTAGAGATAACAAGCACAAGGTCAAGGCTGTCTATTAAACAGAAAGTAGCCTGTGAAGGAGAGAAGATAAGTATCTACAAGAATTACTGCCAGTTGATTTGCCACTGACAGAGTCTGCGTGTGCCTTGAGGTGAGGATCTGCTTGTTGCGATGTTCCTATTTGTTCCAGGATAGAGAAAAAATCTCCACTCCCAAAACCAATCCGTAGCATCTGGAAATACCTCCTGTACTGGTGCATCACTTCACCAGGTTTAGTTTGCAGGTCAGGGCAGGCACCTGCTCTTTCTTGCTAATGGTTCTTTGAATGCCTTGCTTGTTTGGCTTCCCTGGTAACCTCTACCCGCAAATAGGTCCTGTGCATTCACCAAAGATGTGACTCTAGGCAAACGCTTTGGTAAGGTGTATTTTTAATAACGTTTGTAGAGTTATATGCAAGTACCAACTCGGGCTTGTGTCAATATCTTTGGGGCAGAACGTGCCAGGAGACCTCAACTCCCGCTGAAATGAATGGACTTAACCACGTTGGACTTGTCCCAAACTTCAGTGACCGCTTTCACAATGATGAAAAGTCCCAATTTAACACACAGGGTAGAAACAGCTCATTTTATCTGCTCCGTGCCTTGACTAGCTCTGACACTTTGAGGGTGGCATTTGTGCTGCCTGAGCTACAAATAAGGGATCTGGGACTTGAGTTTCTTTCTGGTCCTGCGTAGGGTCAGTAGGGCTTGATAGGACTTCAGGGCTCTGATCTCACTGCGGAGTCAAGGCTTAGGAACAGGCACCAGTGAAACTACTTTCTCGGGGGAAGCCAGAGGAGGGTGTTAGATAGATTTGTCTTCTGGTTTTGATTTCCCTAAGACAGTTTGAGAAAGATTGGCAGCTGTTAATATTTGTGGGGGCTGTGGGGTAAGTGAAGTTTTAGGGTAGAATTGAATGGACATCTTGAAGTTGAGGGGTGGGAGGGTGTCTTCCCCATGTTGTGGGAAATAGTGGTTCCTCCACAGAGGAATAATTTCAATCTGTATTGGCCTGCTGCATGAGAAGTTTCAAGAGAAACTTACAATGAATTAATTTAAATTCTGTTACATTTCCCAATCGCCTTGATTGTGGAAATTAAATATGGGGGGGAAGGCTGGTGAAATGGAAGACGGTAACATGGGCTTTCCACACCATTAACCAACGTAATTTAAAATTCACACTTTCTGTTACATTTCCCAGTCACCTTGATTGTGGAAATTAAATATGGGGGGGAAGGCTGGTGAAATGGAAGACGGTAACATGGGCTTTCCACACCATTAACCAACGACCCATATGAGTCTACAGGATGGCTCCAGAGAGTACGTTAATGGAAAGGTAAAACAAAACAAAACAAGAATTGTGATACCTTGTCCTTTTGCTGTACCTGTGCATGCGATAGTTTTTCTGTGCACTTTTCCAAACTCTCATGTGAGATGTGTCACAAGTCTAAGTGCATAATTGTATGCTGTGACTACTAGATATTCCAGAAGGAAGTATTATTTTGATTGTCTGCTGACTATTTGAGTTGTAGTCCCAGACAAAAAACGTTAACTGCTAGCTTACAGATTCCAGGTCTTTGAGGGTTGCTCTCCCATAAACTGAGCCAGAATTCTTGTGTGCTGCAAAAGCTTTGTGCAGGCTGCAGGTTCCCGTTGTCGGTCCGACGGTTATTGTTCAACCCAGTGCTTGGCTTCTGCACGGGCGTGGAAATGTAGCCCGTCTGAGGGTGTATTAATGTTGGTCGTAACTGTGGAAATTTTGCTAAAACATTGAAAGTCATAAAAATAGTATGAACGCAACTAACAAATTGTGTTAAATGGAGCCCTTATACAACTGGAATCACTACAAACCTGTGATAGCACTAGTACGCCTAAATTACAAGAACGGGGCTTGATGCTGTAAGTGAGAAGCACCTGAGATTTACTCCAGAATACCTGAGTTGAAGACACCTCTGCAGAGCTGTAGTGGCTCCTTTGATAGACTTTCCATGGAGCTCAGGGATGTGGGCATCCTCCGGCTCTGCCACCCCAGGTCTGCCCCAGGTGCCTCCAGGCTGTGCCCTGCTTCGGGTGCGGAGCCACGCTGGTCCCACGGACACCGCTGTGCCACCGCAAGCCATTCCCGTGGCCTTAGTTACAGACTGTGTTGTGAACGTTTAGTGATGTTGATGGCACCCTTAAAAGATGGCGTAGACCTCTCCAGTAAATGTCTTCCAACACAGGAACCGTTACCTGCCCTACCCCTGCTTTCCCTCCTGTTTAATTCCAGCGGTGGGAGGAGCGACACAGGACCTGTCGTTTCAGGTATTTAGGATCCTCCAGAATGAAAAGCCAGCCAGAAATACAAGCTTTCATTATTGTGATCCGATATTGCTGTGTTATCGCCGTTGCTAAGTGCGAATGCAGAGCACTTCTGAAGATCAGGCATCTCATAGCGGGGGTCCGGATGTGGAAACCCAATTCCCGACAGGTATCCTCCTGTGCTCTGGCTTCCCCATCACTGAAATGACAGCTGTAACATTAAATACTTTGAGATCTCTGTGTTACTGATGTCAGGCGATATTCCTAATGAATGAAAAGACCACATCCAAATGTCGTTCTTCCTTTGCTTTCAGGCTGTCGCAAAGCTGATGTCAGTGGATTGCCGTTGTCACGGGGTTTCTGGGTCCTGCGCTGTGAAAACCTGTTGGAAAACAATGTCCGCCTTTGACAAGGTTGGCCGGTTTTTAAAGGATAAGTATGAAAACAGCATACAAATATCAGACAGACTGAAAAAAAAGCTCCGCAGGAAAGAGAAAAGCCAGCGAAAAATACCAATCGGGAAAGAAGACCTGCTGTATGTGAACAAATCGCCCAACTACTGTGTCGAAGACCAAAAATTGGGAATCCCTGGGACTCAGGGAAGGGAATGTAACCGCACCTCGGAGGGACCCGACGGCTGTAACCTCCTGTGCTGTGGGCGTGGGTACAACACCCACGTTGTCAGGCACGTGGAGAGGTGCGAGTGCAAGTTTGTCTGGTGCTGCTACGTGCGCTGCCGGAGGTGCGAGACCATGACCGACGTTCACACCTGCAAATAACCGTTGAGTACAGCAAACACAGCCAAAGCATCCCTGGCCGACCACCGCACGGGCAGCAATGACTCTTCCCATGTGGGATGGCAGGGGGATCAGCCTCGGGGGGAATGGGGATTGCCAAACAACGGGTTGTCCAAGCGTTTGGCGTAGGAGAGAGCAACCGAGTGAAGAGCAGCCTGCACGCAGGGACAGCTAAAACAACAAAAAAAGGACTCCCGGTGACACATTTGAACGTGTAACTCCATGGGCAGCGACAGACACTAAACTTTCCAAGTCTTTAATAGCCACAACGTCCTGAAGATCCACCCGGTCAGTAGGTACAGTGGAGAAAACTCAAGATCTCATCAGCCAGAGACTGAAGAGTTAGGAGGGTGTGTAAGACACATTAGATATAATCCTTATATCTGTATTTTTAAAATCGGGACTAGGTGGACCCACTAGGTGGTTCATTTTTGCAGCCTTTAGAAAAAGAAAAAACAAAGATGGGGAAATGTTCTGCTGATGACCACGAAACATTTGCTTTGCAACTGTTCGGAAAGCTGTCTTCTGCATAATATGCGGGAAAGCGCCTGGTGCTGAGCAGCACGCGTGGCTGCAGAGAGCTGGGCGGGAGGAAGAGGAGGGTCCATCGGCGCGGAGCAGACTGCGTCCGGAGTAGAGGGGCTGGAGCACAGCTTGGTGAAGGCGAACCATGTACCAAATAGCAGCCTCGGGATTTTTTGGTAGGTTGTCTTTCAAATGCACAAAGGACGGGTCTGAGGAGGGACGCAAGTACAGTTTGGTATTTGAAGGAAATAAAATCCTTCGCAGGCGTTTCCTCAGTATCTGGACACAGAATTTGCGAGTCAGCGGGTTGTCACCCCACTGTTGGACTGTATGCAATAAACGGCCGTGTTCAACCGTCTCGCTGGTGGTTCACCATCATTTTCACAGTTAACTGTATGAGATTCAGCCCAAAGAAATCTGCCGTAAGGCAAAAGATTTTTTTTAAAACATTGCTTTCTCTTATAGAAGCAGCAGCTAGAACTTTTCATTAGGTTGCATCCTAAGTAAGTTCAATGCACAATGTAATTTATGGATCAGCTCACACCACTAGAATATTTAAACCGTTATTGATAACATTTTCTCCCCCTCCATATGTTGGCTCAATTTTATTTTACATCTGTGAAAGGTTGTTTATTTTTATGCAATGATTTAATGCCTGGCTTAAAAAGCATCGTGTGAAAGGATTTCTGTTGTTTAAATGTGCAAAGACCTATTTTTGATAAGACAAGAAAGTTTATATTTTGTAAATATTTAAATTATGCAAGTTATGTAAAAGGTTCCCAAAACTAATGTGGTAAGACTACAGCCTTTGACATTTGTTGGTTAGATATTTGTTACTATTGCAGCAACCTTTAATTGATTTTTATTTGCACGTGCAGGGTGAAATTAGTCAGAGAATTACATAAATGTTCTTTTCTTTACCATCAGGGTGGTTATAATTATTGCAGTTAATACACACTGATGAGAAACCCTTGCTATGATTTTCTAAATGATCGGTTAATTAATATTCTGTATACTTCTTTTATTCTTTTAAATCCATTTTGCAAGCAGGGAAATCCCGGCTGCAGCGTTGAGTGCAGAGCTCCCGCTGACATCAAGGGACTTGCAAAGGTTTGCAGTCCCGTAACTCGCTCCACACCAACGGTCAGCTTTTAGAAAGTTAGGCAGTTTGCTTGGGGCTTTCAAAGTTACTTTGAGGAATTCATTAGTTGTCAATTATTTTCCAGTGAAAGATGGTGACCAGATTCCCTGTCACTCTTTATTGGATGTGTAGGCCAGGAAGAAGCAAACAAAGTCTTCGGTGTCGCGGTACTTCACTGACTTATGTGGAGTATCTTAGGAACACCAGTTGAGCAACCAAGAAGTCCTTTATCTGCTGGTTCTTTTTGGACCTCCCCTCCACATTTGGCGAGTCTGTCTCCATCGACCTAGCCAGTTAATTAGCCTGAGGCCACAAAATCTGCTGTCTGTGGGAGGATTCAGTATGTTCCTGGTGAAAACTTGGATGTGGAGGACACATCCTGGTGGAAGACCCTGAAGAGAGAGTTGTGAGCCCCAGGTTCTTCCCATCTTCCAGCAATGAAAGTAAACCCAGAGGCTGTGCTGGCAGCATGGCTGGGACATGCTACTGGTCGCTGTTGGTCGGAAGGTGTTGCAGAGCCCACCTCTCTCTCTGAATCCTCCCTACATCAAGCTGCTGGCAGAGGTAAGTACCTCGGTGCCCCAGGTGAGACTGCTCCTAGCAGTGCCTCCACTGAGCTCAGTGCCGAGGCCACCACCGGTTTGGTGGGGTGGCTCCAGCAAGAACCAGCTGCTGGGAATTCAGTGTGGAGACCAAGATCTCCTCTTCAAGCAGCCTTGATCTGTATCATCTCAAAAATACCTTAGCTTTTACCGGACCTAAAGGTTCTTCCATGCCTGATCTGTAAAATAAGGAAAATCGCCACTGTGCTTCTCGGTACGCCTTAACTTCTGGTGGGGTAGGAAATGGGGAGAAAATAGTCCTGGACTCATGGGCCTAAGGTCAGCTTCAGGGTTTTTTCCCAGGAGAAACATCTCAGTAGGCTGTTTCTGTGGGTTGGAGGGGGATGGGCACTCAGATCGGAGATGTGGGGCAGCCGTGATGCAGCCAGTGCCGTCAGGGTGCCTCTTGCCTGCTTGGCCAGCTGGCATTTGACACTGCATTATTTTCAAGAGGTCACCTAGTTCCAAAAAAATATCTTTTTGTTCTTAAATGTTGTGAATAAAAGATTTTTTTTCTGTTTTTTTTTTTTTTTTTTTTTTTTTTTTTGGGGGGGGGGAAGAGTTTATTTTTTCAAAGAATGACAAAAAACAATGAAGAGACTTAGCAACACACGTGCTTTATGAAAGCTACAATGGCTGAGCAAACAAGGTAACAGGGCTTTGAAGCTCCCCTGGCAGCAGCAGGACCCATCTTGCCTCCGAGAAGCTAGAGCCATTTGGTGGGAGGTGGCATTACCCTTTCTGCACCGAGGGCAGAGCACGGGTGAGAGCAAGCGGCTGCGGTCTGCGGGGCTGCTCCGCTGCACGGATGTCGGGGGCTTGGAGGGGGAAGCAGAGGCAAAGCCGAGTGCATTGGGGAGACTGGAACATCAGCCCCCCTCTTTTTACCTCTCACAGTTGAAATTGCTGTTTAAGTTAAGCTCCGTTGTAACTTGTGTAACTTCCATCCATAAAGCTAGTTCTGGAGGGGCAGCATCTGTAAAAGCAATTCTGGATGGGATCAGGGTATGAACATTGTTTTGTAGTAGTATCATCAGGGCTAAAGAAATTAGCTGACATCTATTGCAGTATCTATTCCACAAAACTGCCTTTACTCCTTCCACACTGGAAAAACTCTCCTTGGGCGAGAGCGGGAGGGAGACCCATCTGTAAGACGGCATGCCTCCGCTTTCGGAGAGGAGCCGATGTACAACATATGTGGTTCAGCTGCTTTTGTGGGCGAATGGCACTGGGATGAATTTCATTCATTCAGTTTAATAGGGTGGGTTTGTGTTTTTTTTTCCCAGTGCTGGGACTGGAGGATCAAGGTTGTTGACTTTGAAAATGTAGCCTTGTAATACTCTTGTATAGCTTTGCAATAATACAGCCTTTCTGTTTGAAAGCAGCTATGTGTATGCTTATCTGAGCAAGTGAGATATTAGAAAAAAAAAAAAATTGGAAAGAAATTCACAGTTTGAGTGGGGGAAAGGTCCTATCTCAGTCCTGTTCCCTCACACTGCCCTTTTATGCAAGGAGCAGCAGTTTGTGAAAAGTAGCAAACCCATGAAAAATGCCACAAGTTTACTTTTTGAAGAAGGGATAATTGTAACCTCTTCTGAAAGTGAAAATGATAAATGCTGTTTTGAAAAGAGAAATGCATGTGCACTGGCTGCGTATTTTAAGAGCAAAGTTGTGATGTTGACCGAAGGGCTGCCATACTCGGAGGGGTTTCTGCAGGAACACGGCTGGTCGGCCCATAGAGATGCCAGCCTGTGCGTGCATCGGCGACTGAAAACCACCCTCTTGTCCTTGCCTGTTGGAGACCCCTTCTCAAAGGACGTGTGGTAAATGGAGATCGTCTCCATTGCTATCGAAATGTCTCTGTGCTGGGCAGCGCTTTTCAGTGAATGACAAGTATGTGTAAAGTAAACAGCCGCAATTAGCATTGGTCATTCAGAGGAAATGATGGTAAAAGGACATCCACTGTGGCTGAGGTTTCTGACGGAGCTGAGATGCTTGATTTCATCGACGGATGAGGTATCGCAAGGTAGCAAACTTGACTTTAGGGTGGTTCCTCATAGATCAAAACTGTCATGGCTAAGTCGTGTAAAGTGCTGAACCCATCGCAATGCACTCTGCTGGCTGACATTTATTAAAACCACGTAAAAGGATCATCCCACTGTGCAGACTTCATGCCAAACGTGGCACTGTTTCTCTGAGCCCTCTAAGGTATGGTAGGTATCACACAGGGTGGAATATCAGCAAGTATCAGAGTGGTATAAATGTTATTATTTGTTCCAGATAACCTACTAAAAATGCTTAGTGTGAATCCACTCCTGACTGTATCCTGTCTGCCCTGCCAAGTGATCTGGAGTGCCCAGATCCAATAGCAGGAGTAACGGTGAATGTGGTATCGTGACTTATTTTTCTTTTCACGCAAGGATTTGCAATAGCAATTTTTAAGATTTTACACACTTTCACAATTTTTACTGTTAGTGAATTGGCATGGGCAGACAATAGCTGACAACAGCTAACTGAGAAACACCCCTATGTCCAGTGAGCATCACTAAGGAGGGTAGTAATAGTAGTAGTATTCTGACTATAAATGGGAAACTG
This sequence comes from Cariama cristata, assembly GCF_000690535.1. Lineage (NCBI taxonomy): Eukaryota > Metazoa > Chordata > Aves > Cariamiformes > Cariamidae > Cariama > Cariama cristata. The sequence goes on from NW_009592878.1 coordinate 14,912, forward strand.
GGGAGAAATCATTTGCTCAAAGTCACTTGCAAAAGCAGTGGCAGACCTAGGTTTTTTAAAAAAAGAGGAATAGCCAGGTCTCCTGGTCATCAGCCTAATGCTTTGGCTACCTGGTCACTGCATTTGTTTCTCAGCCCGCCTAGTCTGAAAGCTGTGGTTTCCCAGTTAGAACTGTACGGTAGCCAGCCGGGTCACGACTACCGGGCAAGTCCCGTGGCAAAGCCCAGTACAGTTTTTCAAGGACAGGCAAAGACTAAATCAATTGGCTAAAATTGCATTTCCTACCCGTGGTTTGTATTTCTGGAAGTCAAATAGGCTTTCTTCCCCCCACACAAAGTCATCCTGAAGGGAATGGTGCCTGTGAACTCCACGTTAATGCTGCAGATAATGAGCGCTCAAACACCCGTGCCTGTCCCAGAGGCTGCTGGTACACTGACTCGACAACCGTGCGATTCCACAGGTAGGTCTGTTAAATAACTAACGGTTTACTCGGGGGAGAACGAAATGGGAATTAATCCTCTCTGGCCACTGCAGGGTTAGAATTAGGGTGGCAGAGAGGAAGATGAGCCTGCAATTCCTGTCACAGCTAGCAGGTAACACTGACTGGTGGTCCCGCCGGCCGCGGCTGAAATTCGGCTGCCGGGGCTGGCTGTAAAAACCGCAGCCTGGTGATGGCCTTCAGCGGAGGGGAGCTAGGCTTCGTTTGCACAGCAAAGGGGTGTAACGAATACAGCGTCGAGGAGAGTGAAGGCAGACACGCATGTGGAGTTGAGATGCACTAATTGGACTGGGGAAAGAGAGAGAGATTCGTTACAGGGCAGTGCCGCATACCTTGTGAAACCTTCTGCTGAACCTGAGCCTGCAAGCACGAGTATGGCTTCTCGTGGGCTGAAAGATCAGAGCCTGTCTCAGGGTTTGGCCAGTTCATTTTCCTCTCAGCCTTGCTACGGTTATCACTACACAGTGTAATTTTAAATGAGCTGCACATCTTCCTTGTTAATACTTCAAGAATCATGGGCTTACCATCCATTTTTAATATTTTTCTTGTCTTAATAGCAAACTATGTGTGTATCAGGATGCCTTAATTAAAATGTTGAAACTTCTGATTGGGTAAGACCTCTACCATCATTCTCCCCAAAGCCTTAAAAATTTGTATTTGATTGTGGAGCAGAGTGAAACGCATTTCATGAACATTTCTGTTTTCTAGAGAAAAAGCTTGACACTATACCAGGGGTTAAAAGCAGACGGCGGCATTATTTACGTGGGTGATGATTGACCCTCTGTGCTGAAGGGTACATTGTGCCTTGTGTCGGCAGCACAAAACCAGCTGACGACTGAAACAATGTCCCATTCTTTTGCATGGACCAGTCTGCCCCGTAATCTAAGAAATTAATTTGACACTCTATTGTGTCTCAGTATGTGCCAAGTAATATTTTGATATTAATCATACTGAGTTTTTAGGGGATCTATATATCATTAAGAGAATCAACATGCAGAGGAATGCAACGGCAAGATACTATTCAATTCCACTTGGGATTTTTGAAAAAAACAATTCTGGCTACTCATTGCTGATTATGCCAACTGGAGCAAACCCAAAATTTACCTGAAACTTAGGGAACTAAGTTGTTAAGTTTTACACTTGCTGATTTTGGAGCTTTAGGCTGTAGTTTCATGGCAGGCTGGGTTTGCCCTGGTGTGCTCAGGCTCTGACCCCCTGCCCCAACCGCAGCCTGGTGATCGATTTAACGATATGGTTGAGAGAAACCCCCCACAAACAACAGATTTGGCTCCGTTTGGAGCAGCAAACTGCAGCAAGGACACGGCAGCAAGAACTCAGGGAGGCGACCAGGAGTAAATAACTCCTTGAGCTGACTGCGCTGCCAACGTCAGAATATTGTCCAACCGTGGTTTCACACATTGTGTGCGTTGAAAACTCCAGGCTCTTCACATAAAACAAACCAACAAACCCAAAACCCACACAGCACAAATGGAGAGTATTTGACAGAAGTTCTGCAAACAAAGCAGCTAGTGAAATAAACCCATTTTACTATTCTATGCCAGAGATTTAGGTAGAACTAAACTTGGGGATTATCCAATGCCACAACCACCTCCTGTAGAAGTTTTAGGATCCCTCACCATGCGCTAACATAGGAGCCCTCTCAGGAAAGCAAGCAAGCAAGCCATGTGCGGGAAGAAGCGTTGACGTTTCAGGGCAGGCACATTTGCCATCGATCAATGATTTGACGGCAGTACAGCTGCAAGTAACCTCTTTAAAAACCCCTCCTTGCTTTTGGTCACTCAGGACTAACCAACACTATGGCAAGACGGAGCAGTATCGGACTCTCTGCTAAGACCGTATTTGGGATAATATCATTCTGACCACTTAAATAACCTTGAAATATTAGGTGGAGGTCTTTTTTTTCCATTTGCTGATTGTCCCATAATCGCAACGCTGAGAAACCACGCTAAACCTCTTGCGTTGTAGTGCAAGATCAGCAAGAGGAACAGAATTAAGCAGCTGCTTTGGGCTGCCTCCAAGGATCACAAATTTCCCATATTGGATGGAGTGCTTTCTGTGCATTTTACACAGTAGACAACGTAGCTGGACTGTTACAGTGCTCTGTACTGATCCCTGCCTCCCTCCATGTATATTCTAAAGCCCTGAAAGAAAGCCTCATTCTACATACTTCAAAGGATAATAAACAGACGATGTTAATTTTATTTACTTATACACTACAAAACAAAGCAAGGTGTAGTTATCTACATTGTGTGTTAGGTGCTTTTGAGGCACCTATGAGAGCTAAGGTATAAAAGCCATAAATCAAGACATTATCCACCAAGCTTGTCAAAGGGAAGGATGATTCAGTTGCCAAGACCTGGGAACATGAGGCTGTACTGATAAAGACAATGCTGAAATATCCAAGGCCGAGGAAGGTAATTAGTCAGAGAGGATTGCTGCGGCATTTGGTAGGAAAAACCATTTGCAGAGTCCCTTCCACCGCCATCCATCAAGCTCAAAGAGCAGACATGATTCCTCCCCAGCTGGGAGTGCCTCTCTTCATGTCACTGGGGTTGTAGCTGTATCCTGCTACGGACAACACCCTAAGAAAGGAACAGACCTTTTTGAGGGAATGGGTGTTTACAGATTTATAGACTATAGGGATTTTAAAAGGATAAACGCAAGATTAAAGGCACTGGGTTGCATGTTCTAGAAAGCAAAAGATAAGGCCAGGAAGAATGTAAAAGACATCTAAGAGGAGAGTCATCAATTTTTAACTTGAAAAAAGTAATCATTAATTTTCAGCAAAGAAAGTTTGGACGGTACATGAGACAACCTAGCTAGATGGATAGTTAAGGATAGGAAGAGACATCCGAGGAACCTGTTTCAAGCTGAGTCTATGAAGGATGCAACATATCTTGTTTGCAAGGCTGAAAGGGCTGACTACGGGAGCAGAAAGGAGGAACTAAAAGTGGGTTTAAGCTAATATTAAGATAACCAGAAACACAATGAAACATCTTAGATGGAGCACGTTCTCTCTTGCCATTCTTCATTTTTTCACCTGCAGGGAGGCAGGAGCAGGAGGTGGCCGAGCCCCGGTGTTTGTGCCCTTTTGGTGCGTTGCTCAGAGGGCGAGCAGCAGGGTCCCTTGTATCCCTGGAAGGGCATCAGGAGCCACCCACACCCCGTGGTATCACCGAACAGGCCAAGAGCTGTTCTTGTACCTTCCCACTTTGGCCTCCAAGTTCCCATCCAGCCTTCCAGGTTTCTTTTTCACTTTTCTTAGCCAGGCTCCTCGTATTAAGGCTAGGGTATAGCTTTACAAACATAAAACTGGAGATTTCATCAATAAAAAGTCCCTCGCTTGGTACCCACCTTAGCCATGACCCCAGTCAGTTTAGGGAGCATCTACGGCTCTTCCCACCCTTACGCAGGCAAGTCAGGCACCACTTGCACTGGCAGTATTATTAATCC
>NW_009592878.1:18915-39881 GCF_000690535.1 Cariama cristata
CCCCCGCCCCCCCCTCGAAGTTATGTACCTGGCTTCTATTTTATTAATACACTCATTCCACTCATTCTTGAAAAACACTCAGACTGCAGAAAATCCAAAGTGTTTTGGAGATGTTACATACGCATCAAGCATTTAGTAGTCATGGCAATGTTTGTAGGAACTAAATGCCACAGTAAGACATCTGGAAGGCAAAAGGCTGAGCAAAAGGAAGCTTTTTCTAAACTAGCACTCAGGAAACTGAAGTTGTATAAGGAGGAAAAGAAAAAGAAGAAAAAAAAATTGACTAGGAAAGATGCAAATGTCAAGTCAAGGCAGAGACCCCCTTCACTTTCTTTCAGAATCCCGTTATCCATATAAAGCAACACTCGTACAGCAATTGAGAGCTGGGGTTTACAATGAAGTCATCTTCAGGTGGCTTGAAACCCAGCTGGGTGCTCCTTGGTGAAAAATGAAGTTACACAAGTTCTTGTGTCCTCCCTCCCTCTTCTCACAGCTGCGCTTTTTGAGGTAGACATCCCCCACTATCCTTCTCTTTCCTTCCCTCACTGCTCTGTCCTCCACAAGCCTGCAAGATGCTGCAAACCGTTCCCCTCACCTTGTGTAGGAAAACACACACCCTGGGGCTGTCACGCACAGGTACTTTGGTACGAAGCTACCCGTACAAAAGGTCTTCCTCTCTGCAACTACTTCCTACCACCAGCGGAGGCCAGAAAAGTAATCTTTGTGCTGGGTAACTCAATGAAATGTAGATAATCAGAAAGTCTCGCTTCTTAAGAGTAAGCATCAGAAAGTTTACCTTGACACAGGGGTACCGTAACTAGCCCGCTCAAGGCAGAAGAGAAGAGATGGCATGACTAGATCTTCTGGCAAGTCAACAGACCACCATGATGGACAAGAGCAAGCAGACCCCACTTGCATGGCCACTCCAATATGAGTTTTAATAAAACTCTCTTCAAGTATATAAATGTGATACAATATTCTCTAAGCCATGTCCTCACAGCTGCAAGAGGAAGACTTCCATCAAAATAACAAGAATCAAATTATTTGATTTCATTATCAAATCAATAAAATCAAATATCAAATCAAATAATCATATCATTTTATTGCTTTAAACCCGCTGTTGAAAAGGTTTGTAGCAGATGCAATTTTAAGGGGTTAAAAGAGTGATTTACTTAAGTTAGATTGCTAAAAAAAAAAAGCACAAATTTGAAAGATACAAGGGCTAGAAGAGGTCTGCCTTTAGTCTTATTTCCTCTCCATTTAATTTTGTAGAGGAAATCTGAACTTTACAATTTGATGAATGATGAAGTATTCATTGGCATTTGAAACCAAAAGAATGAGGACAAGAGTAGTCCAAGGAAGCTATTAATGCAGACATGTGTGTGTTTGTTTTTTTTTTCCTCTTAAGCCCCTGCCAAGTAACTTCAAAATTATTTTGATACTATTCTGGATAGCAGTATAACTGATACTGGCATATACACCAACAAAACTGTACTTCTGTGAAAATTCCAGGACTTACACAATTAGTTTTCCACAATAGCCTAATGTTATGAAATAGAAGTTATTTTGCAACTGACACAAACAGAGGGCTTTACTCTGATGAAAAAAATATATGATTTTGACATGTCCTCCTACACAAGAAAAATCTGAAAGATTTAACAAAAGCAGTTTCACTGTATAAGGTGCATTTATTGCTGTTCTACAATAAACTTGAGGGAAAACCACATTATTTAACAAGCTGGTTAAACACAGAGAGCAACTCAGAATCCAGTCTTACTCTGGTATCACAGGTTATTTATTTGACTTACAAGGTAATTCTCAGTATTGCTTGAAGTTTTTAGTGCACAAAATTAAATTTGTCTCAGAAGACGTCAACAATAATAGTATTTTGAGCCTCACAGTGTTCAACTTGCACTGTAGGTTCCTGAAAAATCCACTGTGGCTTTTGCCCCATGGTACTAGCTAGAAGTTTTTGAAGATTATACCAGAACTCATGACAAAGCTCCAGGAGATTACACCCAATTCTGTGTCAGCCTGTATTTTGTGAATACTGACACTGTCAGTTATACCATACGAACTTGGTTTCAGCAAAAGTTCAAGCTGGTCCTACTTAAAAGAAACAGAAGTTTCCAAAGAAAGCAATGTTTTCTCACAGCTCTGATACAAGCTAAAGAATAAGGACACTTCGACTTGGTCCATTTTTTTTTCCATTAAAAAAAAAGGATGAAGGGAACATTGTCAGTTAAGTTTAAACATCACACATCGCATAACCCAAGATACAATGCTTTCTCTGACATCGCACTGTAAGAACAAATTGCTTCAGCTCACATTAGATGTAACATAGGCGGTAAAAGTTCAGAGCTGTGTATCCTGAAAGAACTCTCACTAGAAGGCAGACTGCCTTCTAACAGGCTTTTTGTGATGGGAAGTTTATTCTTGATGTCAGAACTAAGAGGAAGCTATTCCATTATACGTTTACTATGTGAGTAGCCACTAGAGCTGAATAGCCACACGTAGAATTGATGGTGAAGCAGCAGTACAAGAACTGCAATAAAAATGGAACAAGTTAGCCACAGTACTGCTGCTTAACATGCCAAGTCTCTTCTACAAAGTAAATGTTACTTCAAGTAAGTACAAATCCTTCCAAGCTCCTTTCAAATATCACGTCCACTATTTATATATTTACTTTTGTTCTTCCCCTAATAAAAATAATTTGTTGTGCTTCTCATGGCGTATCTGTGTTACGCTATCATGTATTCTTCCTCTGCTGATTATTCAGTTTTGTTAGGGGACTACAAAATAAATTTCTGGAGCACTTGGTATTAGAATAACCAAACAGCTTTAATAAAAAGTGATGCTGCCATTAAAAAGGCAGAGCATTAAAAAAAATTAAAGCTTTTTATTAACTTATCACTAAAATCTACAATATTCCACAAAGGTTACATACTCACAGCAACATTACGCTGTTAAGGGGACAGTACAACATTTGTCAGGATCTGTTTATTATCCGCATATGCAATTTATGAGCCAGTTGATCTACAAGATATTATTTACCACAGGCAAACTAAATACTGTGCTTTTAAGAAACCTGCATAGAAATTATTTGATGTTTCTTTTATTTTGGACGTATTTACAAAAAGGATTTCTATGTGTATTAGCAATAAATAATCCAAATATTCAAAATGTCAGTGCTCATGCACACACCGACAAGATGATTGCATGCTTTAAAAATATTATTTACAGTACAGTCTCCTTCACAGCCCTCTCCCTAATAATAGCAGAAAGTGCATTTTTCTTTCATATTCTTTCTCCCTTCCTTTTGTTTTCATTTAGTCTTGCTTTTGAGGGATGCAGCCTTCCATCTCAACAACTTCTGGCCAGCCTTCATACTTGTTTGTGTCCTTGTTGTTCTTTATATGCTATAAACAGAAAACATCAATCTATTGTTAATGTAAAGTCATCTATCCTTTTGCTTTAATTCACAGCTTTAAAGGACATTTTATTTACTTATTTTCAGGCCATGGATAAAGAGAAGACATCACTACTAGCCTCTTGTGCTTTGTGTCAAATATAACAATCTCTCAGTATTCACCACTTAATGTAACTTGCTCAGACAAGCATATGCTAAAAACAATTAAGCCACACTGGGAAAACATTTTAAAAATTTATTATGGGTGTTTATTTAGGAAGACACAAAAGCACAGAAAAGACCAACTGCACTAAAACATGAACCACTAGGAAGAAACAAATAAGGATCCTAAATTTATAAGGCACTGGAAACAAATAGTCAGATTTAAAGAACATGAAATAATGTTGAACATTCGCCTTTTCTGACAATTTGAGGTTTATTTTTCCACCAAGAAACCATCTGCAGTCAGGTAAGACATTACTGCCTCCAAAAGTTTGCCACTGCTCCTGCACTAGTGCCCATGCCCTTGCAAATCTGGCAAAAGAGAACGTGCCTTCTGACTCTCCTAGTACAAAGCTACCTTTACTGGTAATTAAGGCAACGATGACACATGTCAAATTGTAACAGCTAAAGTATGGGAACATACTCTATTTCACAAATTTTGCTATGGCAGCAATGAACTTTTGACAGAAGAGCAACACGAGCAGCTGGGAACGCCAACACCTTAACTACCACTTACCTGCTGGAGGTCTACCATTGTTAGTGCATCTAAAATACAAGCGTTCGGTGGTAAGTTTTCTTCAGTTTAACTGGATTCATTAAAACGATATGATCTAGTTATTGGGACAATAATATCTACCCTATGTAAGATTTCTGTCTTATTAGGCGGTAAGTTTTGCTCAGTTTAACGGGATTCATTAAAAAGATAAATGATCTAGTTATTGGGACAATAAGATCTACCCTATGTAAGATTTCTGTCTTATTTGTAAATCAAAGAAACTTTTTTCTATGTTTAAAAGGAGGAGGCTAGTCAAGGAATAAACTTGAAAATGACAGTGTGCCACTACTGCAACAGACAGCCGTCTTGAAAAAACACATGGTATTTATAAAACACGCTACACCTTTATTAATGTAAACTGTTAAATTCCAGTAAGTTATAGAATCACAGACCTGTTCAAATGGACTTTTAGTCTTAATTCCTTTTCCACCGCAGAAGACCCAGTTGTCTCTAAAGCCAAGGTTAGTAATAGATGTGCTTCCTAATTCAGCAATCAGTTTCCGTGCTTCCTCATTAAGCCTTGAGCAAAACAGAGAAGTTCAGGATGTGAATAAAATAGATGCTCTTAGAGCTTTCATTGTTCAATGGACCATTCAGCTTCAATCTGATTAAATACAGTTTAAGTCAGCCAACACTGGGAAAGAGCTCTCTTTCAAAATCAGATAAGGTTAGTTCTGAAATCACCTGATCTAATGAGCACTGCTCTTTAATACTATAATCTCAAGGAACCAGCACACAAACCTATCAGTACACCAACAAAAGCCAAGAACCCTCTCCTGGCAGAATTTATACATACATCTCAAGTCACGTTAGCAATTCTCCAAGCAACTAAAAAGTCAACCTTTAGAGTAAACACTGTTTGCAGGCTGAAGTTGAAGTCTAGATAAAGTAAAAGCTATTTTAGATTAGAAGAATGACTTAAATATATGAAAGAAGGTCTTGTCTGCCTGGGTCAATTTACTCAAAATTCAGAATGCTGCCCCTCAACACGGTTCAGTGCCTATAGGTCCAAGTAGGATAATTTTAGTATTGAAGGGAAAACGATCCTGTAGGATGATAAGTTATCATTCCAAAACCTCCAAATAATAGCTCTTTATTTCTTCCTTCCAGTTACTATATTTGCCTGATTACTAAACACCACACACAACTTCTGATTATTACTACTTGCCGAGACGTAGTCGCATGACTCACTTTAGCTAAAGTTACGAAAAGGATTAAGTACTCTGGAGGTTATTCGCATAACCCACGTTCCAAGTTTCTAGAGCATTAGGTCACCTTATAATAAAAAAATAATTATCTTTTAAATACATTTGTTCTTCACGATTTTAATTGTTTCCAAGAACTGGCATTTAGGATTACCATCAACCACCATTGGTAAGGTTTTGGCCAATTATTTAATATCACTAATATGCAGTAGTTCCTGGCTGTCAGCATGAATGGGCCAAATTTACCTTCTTGTTTAGCTGATATTGTATCTACATACAAGATTTCAAAAACATCAGCTATGACCTGATTATTGAAACAAGCTAACTGTACTTATAGTCTAAAACATCAAAGAAGAAAGGAAAAAGAGCAAAAAGAAAAATGAACAAAACGAGTGAATAGAACAACGAACAGAAGGTCCAGCCTTGGCATAAAGAAACATTAAATAGCTTTCTTCTCCTAAAAGCAGTGAACGTACAGATACTTAACTATTTACTGCAAATATTACACACCGCAAAGTCAGGACTTTGTCATAGGAAAGTTGCTCCTATATATAAAAATACAGACAAGTTGCGGATAACAAATTGAACCAAAAAGACGAAAAAAGTACAGAACACATTAGCAAAAAGTTAAATATGATTAAAACAGAGGAAAAGGGAAAAAAAACCCTCTTAATTTTCACTATGAAAAGCAATCCTTTGGACAGGATGACTTAAATGAGGAGTAGATTACAATACAAATTCCACAGTCTTTTTTAGCATCTATTAAAGCCATTCAAAGCTGGGAAGGCTGGAAGATAATACTTACAGAGAACTAAAACCTTTCAGGCTATGTCTGCATTAATAAATTGGACAGCTTTAGGGTGGAACAGTCCAAACCCTGAGGTCAAAATGTATGAGGTGCACACTAGTAACCGCTCAGACTCCAAAAGGAAGGATACAGGCAAGGCCTATTGGGAATGGTCTCTGTACCCCTGTAACCACCCAACTCTGTCTTGGAGTTGATCTGAGAAAAGTGCTGGATGGAATAGACCAATTTCCACCCAAGTATGTTCTCACAGTTGTGTTCCTAAGTCTAGACATATCCAAACTTACTAGCCTAAGACAGAATGATTTATCAGAAATAGGAAAACCAGTACATCTCCAAAAAGACAGATATCCTTGGTAGCATACATTCAGAAAGAAAAAAGAGGTGGGGACAAATTCTAGGAGAGCAGCTAGAAACCTACAGGGTCTTCAGGAACAAGGGAGGATAAGGGTATGGCTTAAAAAAAGTACAATGCCTGACATGCAAATATATTCTTTGTAGCTATGAGTTAGTTTGTTGGACTGATCATATGCCCTATGTTGTCTTCTTGTTGCCTTAACAACTTTTCTCAGAGAAGAAAAAAAAGAAAAAACCAACTATGTGTACTGATATAGCAATTGCTAATTAGTCAACTATTAATCTCTAGCCTTTTCAGATTTTCAAACACTTGTGATGTTTCTGCTAAAGGTTCTAATTTAATATCTAATTCATTGTTTCTCTGTTGTTGGGATCACAAAACTAACCATTATGCCTGGTTAGTTTTAATTTGATCCTTGTTGTCTCCAAATCACATCAGCATTATAAAACTTAAACTGAAAACACAGGTTCAAATCCATCATCTTGGAAGAACAAAACTGTATGAAAAGTGACTGTGTGATAAAGAATGTATTTTTTCAGTATAAAACAGCATTTACAAGTTTAAGCAATATTTACTATATGAATCAATAACATACTTGGTTGCACCATCATCATATGTTCCCATTAACACTATCGTTCCATCCTGGATGGACTTCAGAAATTCAATAAATGGTGCCACATCTGAAAAGAGAGAGAACACAAAACTGTTTCATAACAAGCAACCAACCCATATTTAAACACCTGCAATGCCTTCCTGCAAAGACATTCCTTTTAAGAATATTTGTAAATGTACTTATAAATTTATAAAAATATGCTGAGTCAGAGAAAGATAAAATGCATCAGAGAACTTTTATTTTATAGAAAGAGTCTCCATCCATATTGTGTAAAGACATAACCACTAGTGGGAACTACTCGGCAGAATAAGTGTGTTTGATTAACCATACCATTCCCTCCCACCTCAACTATTTGTGTTTCTTTAAAGTTGCACTCCCCTCACAATTACAAAGGTAGAGGCGAAACACTCCCTTAACTATCACCTTAAATCACCACAGCAAATGGAGCCTGGAGAAAGGGTTGGGGGGAAGAAGGGGAAAAACCAAAACAAAACACAAAAACCAATACATCGCCCCCCCCCCGAAGGCATTTAAGTTGTTTCTCTCTAACCAGCTAAGGTAACTGCACCTACCTCCTCCCCACATGTCGAAGAATTTAGTGTCTAATGGTTCTCCTGTTTTACCTGGAGAAGAAGGAAATATTTTGTGTCATAAAAGAGTCAAAATTATTTTACAGACAACATGCCCAACTCCTCCAACTCTTTCAGAGAAAGTGCTGCAGAAGGCACTATATAAATCAATCACTACGGTAACTCTTATCTTTTATGAAGATTACTCCTTAAACAACATAGTGGTTTGTGAAAAGGTGCAGGAAAAGGTAAGAAGAAAAAAAGAGAGAAGATGCAAGCTTCTGATTTTGCTTCAAGTGGAATATAAAACAAAACAAAAAGCCCACAGCTTCTAAAACCAATAAAGTGAATTCACTTCATATCTTTACCTTTTTTTTCTTTTTAAGTTGATTTTACAAAAATAGACACTACAGCTATAGATTGCCTTTAGTGCCATAGAAAGTAAGAAACATTAAAATTACACTGCATGTTTTGCTATAGATTGGAAATTCTTAGTCAATTTAAACATCCAGAACAAATAGGAGGAAGTGGACAATATAGTAATCTCATTAGCTTTTTTTTTGGCAGTATTTGATGGAACCTAGAGATTTATTTTTAACACATACATTCATTTAAAGTTTGGAAGACAGGGAGAAAGACTGGCAGCTATATAATACAAAGGTAGGTATTTTGGTTTTGAACAGATTGAGACAATTTAGGAGGGCAAACAGGATTAGGCGAGTATTGCTCAAGTCATGCTTTAGATGACATAAACCTGAGTACAATCCAAAAATAACATGACTTTATATTGCACTGAAATGACAAAGTGCTATCTCAGTGCTACAAGGAATTGCTTCCTACACATTAAAGACAAATCTGCCAGTACTGACATTCAGTTCAGCTTTCAGGGTGACACAGGTAGATCCGTTCGGTTTGAAGGAAAGTTAAGAATCCTGAACACAATTACATAACATGATGTATTTAGGGACAAGATCTACAGATACGAACTAATCAAATATACTGATTTCAAGCTAGGAAATAACAAGCTGGTCTTTCCATGTAGTAACAGAATTGTTAACTAAGTTTCACTGAAAAGAGAGCAACAGAAGAATTTAGTCTACAAACTTTTATTAGTGGTGGTAACACAAAATCAAAAGAAGTAGCATGCATCTCGTGTCTTTTTCCATCTTATATGTGCATTAGGAATTTATCTGAGGTATCACTGAGATAGTCATCACAGCATTTTTAGAAACAAAAATGCACTGAGTTTTTCTACTTTCCAACAAAAAGGTGTCAGCCAAGATCTGACATTATCTCAGTATAAATATGCTGAATACTTCCTTTCTCCTCCTGCTTGCCTTCCACCATCCCTTAGTATTTCAGCTTAAATTGCAGAAAATTTGAAAACGAAGACTATCTGCTCACTTAAAGTGTCACTTACCATTGACCAAGGCCACATTTATTCCTCTGCCAACATTATTTTTAACTCCACTCATTAAACTGAAACAAAATAAACAATTTTATTTTTAATAGGACGATTTTCTGGTGTGAAATATTTCTGGTTTTTAAATAGGATCAATTAAATTGTACGAGGTACATAGTTGAAAGACCACATGTTTGTGAGTACTTAAATGAAGCAAAATCTCCTTGAACTAATCTGTATGCTCTTACGGCACCACCGAATTGAGAACAATAGATCAAATTTCCCTAGTTGTATCCATTTCATTTGATCGCTTAATCATCTTGGTTTTAAAGTATGCGTGTATATTAAAAGTGTCACAAAAAAATAAAGTGCTATTAATGTATTTAAGAAAATTCCTTGTAGTTAAAGAGCCTGAAACAAATAATAATTTGAGGAGCTTAGCAGTCACATAACCAACATTTTAAGCTTTTTTGTAAGCACATGATGAACAAAAATATGTCAATGAGTTTAAGAGCTAACTGAACATAGGCATTTAAAATTAATATTGCAGCATCACACTAAGAAACAAGAAAGTCAAAGTAGTTAGCTACTTGTACCTATAACAGGAAACCTAAATCCAAGAAAAATAGTTAATACACTGATGGGACACTAAACAAAAGTCGAATATAATCTTGGAGTACAGTTACACATCCCAACAAAACCATCACAATTATGACAGCAATTACTTGGCCAAACTCACAGAGGCAAAGGAGCTGGAAAGAGGAGATGCGTTTTGAAATGGAAGTCCTTGAGAGCTGTAAAGAAGAACTAACGGGAACATCAAGACTGTTAGCTAGGATTCTCCGCTGCCTTGGGCCATGGTGGGTGTACCACTCCAGCGAGAGGAAGCTTCCAGACCTCCTCATCCCTTTTCACTGGCACTGTGTAAAGATCTGTGTTCTGCTTCTGGGCCCCAAATATCCCAGCACTGACATTTTGAAGCTAAGAGTAAAATAGTTAACACACACAAGGAGAAAGAGGAGTAAGGGTTGAAACAATTACATAAATTAAGATAATGAAGAAGCACGTATCTCATTAGCTACAAACACACTCTAAGAGATGCTTTAATTCCATCCTGATCAGGATTTCTTTAATCTCCCTAGCTTGCTCTAGGAAAGGGGCTGCAGACACGTATAATTCTGTTATGTTCAAAATTTTTTTCACGTTTCTTCTATGATCATATGATTTTCAGGTCATGTCTGAACATCCATTCTAAGCAACATTTCGGAAGGACCACATCCTTACACACAGAACTGCAACATCAGCTTCCTCATGCCAACTTATTAATGATAGGCTTAAAACAAGAAATGGGCTATCATAGAAGTATGACAAAAGTGTTCCTCTCTGATGCTATCTTTAGCCCCCAGGATGAAGACAGAAGCTAAAATTGAGAGGAGTGTCAAATTTAATAGACAACTGTTAGGAACAGACTCCGTATTAGCTAGTTCAGAGAGGTCGTGAAAGATTAATGGTAACTCTTGGCACAGTGACTTAGGTTTTAAAGAACTAGTAATCAGAGATGAAAGAGTCCCTATTCTTTTGTTAGTCCTTTAAGTTATACCATCTGCCAAATTCTGAGTAAAATTAAAACCCTAATTCAATAACTTCCGAAACAGAAGACTTGAAATTTTCTGTTGAAATGCAGAATTCGGCTCTGGTTAGTAGGGAACTCCAGAAGTGTTTTAGCTACTGGAGGATTATTTCTTCTCTGATCACACTATTTTCATGTCATGTCTCAGCATCCACTCTAAACAATAAAGTCATACGGCAAATAAAGACTGAAAACATAAATGAAAAAAAGGCAGTGAAGTTCTGAACACATTCCTTTGCTCATATAAAATTCAGTGGACATTTAATTTACCAAAATGAATAAGAACTTCCTTTTATTTTAACTACAAAAGCCTCTGCAAATAAATACCAGTCAAAAAATACCCAATACTGGGGTGGCTAGGTGCTGAAAATCCACACATACATAACAAAAGTTATGTAGGATTTCAGACAACAAAAAAAGTCCTGCAGATAGGAACACAAGAATTACTAGCTATTGAAGAAAGGTAGTGCGACATTCTGCTGTAAGGTTACTGTGGCACAATCATGGAACTGGCTTCTTAATATAAGAAATAGAACTGCATGGAGAAGTTGTTGGTAAAGAAATACAGCAATATCATCCCTTCTTCTAAAAAGCCCATGAAGTAGCAACTACAATATTTAGTATTTTGATGACGACTACAGTATGTTTTTTCTAATTTGGATTATGTCCTTTCAATACAGGAGAACAAGGCTATAACTGAACTTCTATACAGCAGAATTCCTATTTCACACCAAAATATCTGTATCATTAAAAACTAAGAAATTAAATGCATTCTGAATTATATCAGCACCTTGAGTGCTCTCATTAACCAAGTGACATCCTTATGTTTAATACATGGCAAAAAACCTACATTGTAAATACCATTGGCAAATGATGAAAACTCATCTCTCTTTCCTTGCCTTAGAAGTATAAAGAAGAATACAAAGTAATCAGAAAAAAGTATTTTGCAGGAGTGAGTTCACAAAATATCACTTAAAAAAAGAGCTACTGAAGAGGAAGGAAGCTCTTTCGGAGCTCCAAGACACTACTTTACACACCTGAGAGAGCTTGTGCCCCAAGTCACAAGCGCTCCAGGCTGCAATGTGACAGCTCTCTCACAGGAGGGCAGCCCTTCATCAGCTTTACAATTCTTCCAATAATTTACAATCGACCAGTTGTGGGAGCTTTTGACAGAGAAATCAAAAGTCTTACAAGCAAAGCTGGAGATAATATAAAATTAATCAAATTTTCTGGTAGACATTTAAATAGACAGGACAAGTCCCCCTCAGAAGGGATTCAGAAAGATTTCTGTCAAGGGAAACTGGACTTAAGATTCCAACAGTTGTGCATAGAAGATTTCCTGCCAGCAACTACTTTACTACTACTACTACAACTAGTTTACTTTCTTTCCACCACTTTCTTCAGTGAAATGTCCAGTAGAGGATTTTTTTTTGACAGGAACAACAATCTCCTCTTAGTTAACCACTAAGCGAGACATTTAAAAAAAAACAAACAAACAAAAAAAAAACCCCAAACCCTACAATCCTGAAGTTAAAATATTACTTGCATTCCCACAACTTTTAATCAGAGAATCACCCTAAGTCTTCACAGATATTAAGCTTCCTGGTAATCAGAATAAGAAGGTAGCATGGTTTGCAACATCAACAAAAATATCCCGTAGAGAGATTAGATAAGACTGCCCAAGGTCACAACGCAAATCAGTAAGAATGGAAAGCAGAACCTAGCAGCTTTTAGTACGTGCCAACGGTGATGTGCTCACTTCGCATGTGCTCCCCGACTACACCGTGATGCTCCGCCGCAAACGCGCTCCTAAGCAAGCCAGCAAGCTTGAGCTAAGTCAGCCTCATAGAAGAATGGTTTGAAATTTGAATGGTGCTCATGTTTCTACTAATACCGCAAAGCAAAGAAGCTGCACGTGTTTAGCCATCAAGGAAAAAAGCTCCCATTTCAACTTCGCTACATCTTAATTGCTAGAGTTAATGCTAAAAATAGTCATCTTTAAGATCACACAAGACTACTCTCTAAAGTAACTCTGTAAGATTAAAGTGATGGAAAAATGTAAACCAATACTTTTTACTCTTATAGATTAATTATCATATTTATTATATTACATGGGATTACGCTGTTCACAGTGAAGTTGCCATTTGCTCTACAATTCGCTAGCACTAACTGCTGTACATGCTATCTGAACTACTCCGTACTAACACAGCACGGGCTGAGAAACAGTTAAACTGGAGGAGTTTAAATGCAAACGGAAGGCAAAGGCTTGTAAGTGTGACTGATACTAAAAAAAAATCTCCTTCCGACAACGCTAAAATCAGGTCTTTTCTGACATGTAACATGCAAAATTGAGTGGATAGATTATGTTGTAGGAAGCTGCACACTGGGTGACAATGAGCAGGAACAACCTAAGAGCAAAGAAACAGAGTCTGAAAACAAGTATTAATATTCCCATTATGGGGATTACTCAAAGGTATTCAGTTAAATACTCTAGGCAAAGTATTACTGGTAATGCTGTGCTAAAAATGTGGTTATTAGAAATACAGGACTTTAACTCAAAACCAAAGTGTGTTTCAAGCAGTTCCTTTCCCCATTTCACAATTATTTTAAGTTTATTAACTGTAGTTACCATGAGCACAATTAAATAACTACTGATTATCAAAATACTATTTTTCCCTTTTGAAGTTACCCTTTAAAGAAAAGTTGAAAATACTTTCTGACATTGGCACTATAGAAATAGTTTAAAACATGACTTGCAAAAGACAATTCCACAGCGGAGTTTTAGCTGATGACACTCAGTTAGAAGTATCAAGAGTAATTACTTAAAAATACAGTAGTTCACTGAATTACTATTAGAGGCACAAGAACAAGTTACTTGGAGAAAAGTTTGCATCTGACTTGAAGTCTAACTAATCAAGCCTGTAAACCTCAAGGTGTAAGCTATCTTGCATATATTAAAACAGTGCACATTTCTGTATTTATTGCAGAGTATTAAGTGTGCTTCATCAGAGACTAAGTTACAATGCAATATAATTTTTTCATGTAGTCAAACCGTTGGCAAAACAAAACCTACAAAGAATCATTTAAACTACTGATTTTGTGTGCAAAGTGATCCAAGACAGCATTTGAAAGAGATACTTAGAGACAATAGGCAAAAATACTCACATGTTATCTTCTACACAAATTTTAGGTCCAACTACATTTGCTGCTCCACTTGCCATTTTGAATGCAAAATGTTTTTCAGGACAAGCTTTAGAGATCCCACATTTGTATCTTGGAGGTTTTGTAGCTTTCAAAAGGAAAAAAACCAGTATTTTAGAGACAACACCACAGGTAGGCTAACAGAGAAATATCAGTTTGTCTTCTGAAGGAATTCAAGGAAAAGACCCAAGGGAAAGATCAAAGACAAAAGGTATCTCATCTGCAGTTTCATAGCAGCTTAAAATAATCTAGGTTCCTGCCGTACCTCATTATTCTACTTCTTGTTCTCACCCTGCTGTTTGCTCTGGCACTGTCATCAAAAGCCACAAGGCAAAACAACAAGTAAAATGCTGGCAAAAAACAGACCTTATTAGAAATTTAGGAAAATCAGGAAAAGAGGAAAATTAGGTTCTGATTGCTTTTAAAGTGTAATTAAGACATTCTTAACTAGGAAAATTCATCAGTCTTTCTGTTATTAGCAAAAGCAAGTCACAGCAATAACACATGCATATGAACACTCACAGCGTGCAGCTGCATCCAGTGCTGATCTAGCTAAAATGCAAAAAGAAAGTTTTATAAGATGTTACTATTAAAGTGTCATTTGTTGTAAAATACCCTACAAATTTAAAACCTTTCTGTACCCCCATAAAAACAGGTTGCTTGAAATGAAGTATCAAATACCTCTGAACGTTATGTTCCAATATAAAACATTAACCTTTATACAGTGGAAGAATGAAGGTGGTGATCAGGAAGCACGTTTCAAAGCACTGCATGAATTTATGACTCTCCAGTTAACACAAAGGTCCATGTAGATACAAAACCACCAGGGATTTGTGGAGGTGTGGACACTAAAGTGAAATGAACTCCCTTCTTACCGCTTCACCAGGATTGGGTTCCTTTCACCTAACACTGGAAGCCTGCAACTCAGGTGTATTTGAACCCAATCATTCATGACTCCCTTTCTTGGGGTAGGGAGAGACATAAGTGATCTCATCATGCACATATTTACAACACATCTGTAACACGTAATGACACCTGTGTCTCTTCAACAATTACTAAAGATGCCTCTGCTGACTGGTTCAGATGTCGGCTCACACTGTAGTAATCTGGAGTTAAATAACATGAGCCCTCCTCACGTGCCTAAAATTGGTTTCTTGTAATGAAAAGCCCCTGTCAAGTTGGTTCAAAACATAGACTCTGAATTTTAAGTCATGACAGCTGCTAATCCTTTTCTGGGTAGAGCCTGGGCACATCTGAAATGTTTTGACTACTGCATGTTCAATTGTACATGGTAGCGTACCTGTGCAAGCAAAAAAGCCCACTCAAAACATATATTTTTAACTGCTTAAGCAGCAGAAAGGCAGAGTGCAGATTTCCAGAAACATCATTCAACTCGCCTAGTTTACATCTCCAGACTAAGACTGTAAGTACCAGTAAACAGAAAAAGCAGGTAAAATTATACACACTTGGCAGGTAAAAGAATCAAACTGATTAAGAGAGTAGCTTAAATATTTCATACAGAAAATAACTTCATACATACATACTATATATTATATATGTAAAATATATATAAAAATAACAAGTACACACAGTAAAAATAAACACAGAGTTCTTAAGTGTAAGAGCCTAAGTAAAGCTTAAAACAAAATGAATATGATATGCTTGACTATGGCTCAAGTAAATATTAATAGATGTCCAGAGAAAACAAAGTCATCACTTACCAAATATGTGTCCTAAGTTTGCATCCATTTTTATTTCAAACACTTGAGATATGACATAAAACGTCAATAAAAATATTGCTACGACTACTATCAACTTTGCAGCACCTATTCAGAAGCAGAGAAAAGTTTCAAAAAATTATCTGCAAATGGTAACATTGAGTTTACCAAATTTAACTACATGAGAAATGTGTATCAGATTACATCAAAGGGAACTCAGGAACAGGATGTTCATTTGTGGACTCACTAAACAGAAGTAATCTGTAAGAAATGGACATTACCATGTAGGATGCAACCCAACCAGTCCATCAGGTTACTATACCAAATACATACCCTGCTCTCAGCTTTCTCCAGCCTCATCCTCATCTGACATCACAGTATACCAACTCATCTCAGTAGCCAGGAGAAACCACAGACTTTGCTGTGGAAATCCAGCTTAACAAAACGAATTAAGCTGATCTAACTGGCTGCTGTCCATCCAAAGGGGAAATTCCCACTTCCACCCATTCCACTTCTCTGTTCTTAGCTATATGTACCTGTTTCCCCACTGTTCACAAATACTCCTCCCTGTCACACCCCACCTGTCCAAACTGAGCTACCTCTATTTTAATGTATGGCCAAGACTGAGTGAGCAGGGATCTGTTCAAATACTGTAGCTTGGCTGCTTTGGTCAGTCAAGTTTGAGCATTACATTAAAAAAAGGCAAAAAACCAAGCAACCAAAAAAGCCTCCTCACCTCCTCTTCAACAAATTTAAATTACTGACCTTCAAAAAGCAAGTCTGAAGACTCAAAAGAACTAATTTTAAAAGCAATAAAAAGCAGTACCTCTCCCCTCTCCCTTTTAATATGTTGAAGCCTCAGGTAGCTTGAAGTTTTACAAGCCTAACTTTCTCCAGTGCTGAGCAGTCAGAGCTACCTCCTGGGAGAAGAGCTGGAAGCACACAACCACAGCAATTTACACCTGAAATGGAATGGAAGCTCAGGTGTATGTGGTACTGCCATGCACCCTGCCATTTTTCAGCATAATTTTCAATAGATTTTTACAGAATACTCCACTCAGCTTATTGTAAAATACTAACTGAGAGCAGAAGTTAGGTGAGGAGGCATCTGATCAACAGCCTGCCTTCCTGTCTCACCCCAGTAGGTCAAACTGTTTGGAAGAAGTAACATTACAGCATGCTTCTGTTTCTCAGATTGCCAGCCAAATAAATCCTCCAGAAAAAAAAAAACCAACAAAAAAAAACCAACAAAAAACCCCCAACTTATGTACTCTTGCAGATCTCAGACTGCTGCTGTGATGGGCTGCTCAGAAAACCTTAAAATAGACAGATTACTCAGAAGGATGAGAGATGTTAATCAATCCTTCCAAAAGGCTAAAAAAATATAAGGGGGTAGAAAAAGAAAAGGAAGATGAAGAAAGAGATACAACTTTTTTGTTTGCTTGTAGTTTGGTCTTCCTCTCCCACTTTCCCTTTTCAGGTGTGTGAGCACCTACATACTATGTAAGAAAATACAGAGGCAAACTTAATTTAAAAATATTATGCTGGAACTCCAAAGATTATTGCACTTGAAAGGAAGTGAACTGCATGTCAGCACTAGAAAAAACAGATGATCTGAACATACGTTAAGAAGTGGAGAAAAGGTTTTCAAAGCAACACTGCTTAAAAAGAGAAGATGGTACCAGATTTTGGAATGTGTCATCTAGCAAGTGGCACTTGGATAGCATGTTGTTTCAGTAGATAGTAGGCGAGATGAACAAGAACTCAATCTGAGCACTAACCATCCCTTCCAGTCTATAACCTGAGACTTTCAACTGAACTGCGAGCGCTCCCTCTAAGGAAGGGGTAAGAAATCTCCTAGAAAATTCTTCTAGCTCTTGAACCAAAACCAGTCTGTCTCTTACGGGTTAAACATCCCATAGGAACTGCCGTATCTTCTTTGTTTGTGGGTTTTAGCAAAAAAAGTAGTTAGAAGAAAAAAAAAAGAGGTTTGGAAAAGTAATTTTCCAGGTGATTTAGCCATCTTCTAAAAATTGCAGCATTTTCCAGTTCTTTATCAGATTTGCAGGGTGCTCCCAGTTACACATATTAAGGTTAATAAAGCAACTTTAGAAGTAGTGACAAAAGTCAGGACTAATTTCATGCATTAAGAAGGTCAATATGCAACTCTCTTGGAAAAGGTGTCATTCTCTCCTAGAAGAGCCAACAGTTGCTCCTTCTGCAACATAACGGTACAACTATTGATAAAAGTGCAATGCATCAGAAACTCGAAACTATTCAATTGCCACACAGGCTATTCTACTGCAAGGAAATAATATTTTCTGGTAGCGTTATATTGGCAAAGATCTTATTCTTACAACCACTACACATTCTGTCAAGTAAAACACTTTTCTCAAACCATGTGCTACAGTAACTTACCTCTATGAAAAGGCTTTTATAGCTTTCAAACTCCCAGTAACCATTCAGGAAGTTTCAGACACTATATTATAATAGTGTATAGCACTTTTGGTTGGGATGTGAGAGAGGGAAGAAATCACTTAAGACATCAACTGGCCATTTCCTTATTCCTTCATCATCGTACAGAATTAGCAGCCAAAGTATGTCAAGTCACAGCACCTTAACCAGTCACTGCAGATTAGCTGAAGCGTTTTAACCAGCTGCTTGCTCTTACACTATCCCAAATTCCAAAATTAGTTTCATTAAACATCAATTAAATGGAACAGCAATGCCTGTTGTGCCCGTTAAGTTTATTTTAAAACCTTACTGTCACAATTTGTTAATGCTGTCTATAGCACTTGTTTCACAAGCAACAAAAGTCTGATTTTACTGAGCATACTTACCTGCTATTCTCATCTTTAGTCTTCAGCCAGCTAATGACACTACTGCATTAAAAATAGCCACCTAGGGAAAAAGGAAAGCACACTGTTGTAATTACAGGCAAATAAGCACTTTTGTGGTGAGTTAACAGTAAAAAAACCCAAACACATAGATTTTCTAGCCAGTAACATTAATGATGATTGTCCTCAATACCTAATTCTTAACACTCACAGTAAAGAGAAAATTTAGGATGGATTTCTGATGTATTGCTTTCATTTGTTACTCCATGAAACAAGTGTTCTGGAAAATCATTAATTTAATTTCATCAAATCCACTACAAATTCCATTCAACTTTCAACCCTTCAATTTGTGACATAAGCATTTAACAGCGCTGTATGTAAGCAGTCTTTGATTTCCTAAAGCTATGTGGTAGAAGTCAACAACTCCATCTGCATTGCTTCAAAGTCCTAGCAACTTCCAGATGCAAGTTGTTATCTGGCAACATAACATAGCAAATTGTGCTTTGGAGAGAAAAGATATAAGCATTTTGGCTTTTAGGATACTGCATAAACTGCATTGAATGGAACTGTAAAAAGGTTATTCTAATACTTTAATCTATCCATTACAGAAATGTAATAACACTTTTGTCACTCATAGCAGCATCCAGAAGATTCACGTGACGGTCAATGGTGACAGAAGCACCAACCCTAGAACTGAGGCTGTTTCGGAATAAACTGAAAACCATTGCCTATGAGCAACCACCACATAAGCACCCACAAGTTTCTTCTTGAGAAGAGCCTGCCACCACGTAAAGTCAAAACAGGCCACAACCTACACAGACTCTGCTCAAAGACTACCACCTCCTCCTCAAGCAAGTTCTTGTCCCTGGGCTGTACTAAATCTAACACTGTAAACTTTACCAATGAAATACTACATATCTATTAGGAACATGGTAATTTGTTTTACAACATTTAAGTAGATTAAGGTTGGAAAAAAATTTTTTTAAAGAAACTGAAATTAGAATTTCCTTGAAGACAGTAAGCAACCTGAACTTTCTCTCTCATTTCTTCTATTCTTATGATCATACCTGAAGAGCCCTGAGTTCATGATTCAAAAATACCCGAGGCATTCAGACAAATAACACTCTGTAATCAGTACTTCCCTTCTGGATTAAAAAGAAATAAATCTATTTCTGAATTTGCATTTTGCTGCGTAACTACTTACATTTAATATGGCAAAAGAAAAACTGTTGGCATTCAGGAATCTCGCTGGATCATCTACAGTAAGGCTGAATTTGAAAGAAATAAACTATCATTCTAATCACAGTAGCTGTCCCACACCCCCATCACTAAAGCTACAGCATCCTAACACTCTGCAGTCCCATGCCACTATTTCGAAAACCAAAGACATTATCTTTAGAAATTATTTCAAAAACTACTGTTATTAGAAGTCAGGAAATGCAAATCATTTGGAGATCACCAAAACCCTCACGTAATTCTCATGGTCTATGCTGGGCAGGAAAAATTGATATTATACAAACAACCTTTTGCCTTTACTTAACTCAGTATCTGTAAAAGTTCAGTGATTTGTGTCCAGATCCTCTTTGCCAAAGGCACAGTCATTGTGCTCTATTGCTTAAAGTTTCCAAGAAAATGGTCAGCAGAGAAATAAACAGGAAAAACCAAATACAAATATAGAAATATTTATTTCTACTCCATAAGAGTTTGAAAATAAGTATTAACAAAGTTTGAACAGCAGACAAATGTTCTTGAATGCTAAGATTGTACTACAAGGGAAATCCTACTGTGGACATAATATATCCACTATTTTTATAGCCACATATATTATCTCCATACATAGTATCTTCTTTCAGTGAAAGGCTAGTCTTTATCTGTCTTATAAAAAGGCAAAAAGAATCAGCAAAAGAATCAGCCAGGGCAGATAAACTCATTTTATTTCAAAGTCTGTGAATAGAATTATTCTGATCTCCTTTCTCTCCTCTCCCCACCCCCAGAAATACAGCAACATTAAAATAAACACCGCCTGTAGTCTGAACAACCATGAGCTTGTTTTAAGCCAGCACTGAAAAAAAAGTTTCCTCTTTTTGTTTTACTATAAGCGAAAACACATAACGAATTCAAAGCACGAAAGGAAGAATATGAACAAAACCAAAAAGCAGAAACTAAGTGAAATGATCAGATGATCCGACCTCGACTGAAGAATACCTTTGTCCCAGCAGCCCCCATCTCAACGATCATTATTTGTTGCAATCAACAAATATACAAGAGATAAGAGGCTTTTTTTTAAGTGTCAAATGGTTTTGATTTAGAAAAAGTAAAAATGAGTATGTTATGCCTCAACTTGAAAGGAATTTTAAAAGTGATTTAGAGATTATTTTTTTTTTCCTAAATTACAGCGTACCAAAAAATTGCGGGTTTTGATCTAGAGAATAAGTACAGGA
>NW_009592878.1:39903-50336 GCF_000690535.1 Cariama cristata
ACATTGCACAGCATTTTCCAGCTGTAAGAGAATAACTTGTGAATGCCAAATCCTTTTCCTATACAGTAGTATCTTTGAATGTTCTTTTTTAAAATTCAAGACAGAATAGGAATAAAACAGGACAGCCCATGAGTCCTTATGAATGCGTATAGACCATTACTCCACATCTTTAGTATCAGATCTCATAACTGGAATTACAGAAGTGATATAAAAATGGATTTGGAATTTCTATACAGTGCCTATTTCAGGATCATTTAAAAATAAACAAAGAACACAGGACCCTGACTGAGCTTGCTCAGACTCAGATGCACAAAACCAGTACTAACAACATGCCTTTGATTGCTTTAGGAATGGGGTAAAAAACCCAAACACTATTTTTCTCCTCTTTGACATAAGATTCCATCTACCAGGGATAGCAGAATTGCAAGCCAAGTATCTTCTCAATTTTGACATAAGATTCCATCCACCAGGGACAGCAGAATTGCAAGCCAAGTATCTTCTCAACTGATAAATGTCCAGTAATATAAATAACCACTTTATTACTATATTAACATAGTTTATCTCTGGCAGGCAGTACAACAAAGCTCACACTTATCACTTAGTAAGAGACTGAGGCAGGAGGTGCAGCCTATAGCTGGGTCTACAGACAGCCCCCTGATGAGTATAGCAGAACCCTAAACAGACGCAAAGGCCAAGGAGAGGACCACAGAACAGGCAACGGAAGCCATCAACATCTACAAGTCACAAAATAAAACTGCTGGTTTTTGGAAGCATTATATTGTACGACTGTGAAACAGGGATTTTCTTTCTCTTCAGATTGTCTTCTTAGCGCAGACCTTAAGAGGTTTATCAGCCAAGGTCTAAAACTTGAAAAGAAAACAAAAATTCGCTCACATGCAGCATCAAGTGCCTTGAAACAAGAAGCTATCTACTGAGAGCCGAAAACTGGTGCCTTCAGATGCTGGGTTTCCTCTATGTCAAGAGAGAGGAAGTTGTTATTCCTCAGGGTGGCCAACTGGAAGGAGAGGTGTGTCAAACTGCAGGTTTACATCTATCATGGACAGCAGTAAAGGAGTTTTAACTCAGAACAAATTCTAGTTGCAGTACGAGTAGTAAAATACCTGCACGTGGCACATGCATTAGTTCACAAGATGAATACCACTGTGAACTTCAGCTATTCTGTTAAACTTGCAATATTCCTATTTGTCAAAGGAATCTTGTGCAACTCTTCCAAGAGACTGTAGGAGTATGCTCTCCTTTTCCTATCATCTCGCTCAGCGATGAAGGTGCGGACACACCTCCTCTCAGCAACAACCACAGCTGTTGAAGAGCTTTCTGAACCCCGCTGCCCGTCATCGCCAATTCACCAGAGCCAGCATTCAGGAGAACAATCAGTGGCAAGACGTTGAGATCAGTGACCTCTCAACTACAGTAAGTTACATCGACATCCCGAATAAAGACCACAAAACTACGAAGAGGTTGTGGTCCAGAGGCTGGTAGAGTCAGGCCTCTTGTCAGTAGCTAGCAGATATTTTTCTTATAAGGCTTCAACGATGCTAACCTTCAGCTAAGCTCAGCCTTGACTGGTCCAGCGAGATGGTAAAATTCCAGCAGGTAAAGCTGTGAAATACTGAAGAGTGGAAAACAAAGAAGATGGGAACTCTTTATTAAGAAGATGTAGAAAGCTCTCTCTGAACTGGCAGAACACAATGGACTCAACGACAAAATAAGAGAAAACCAGCAGTCAGGCAGGAAGCTGGTGCTGCCATACTAGCAAGTTCAGAAATTGTTCTTTCAGCATAGCCCAGCGCACGGGTTGCTCAAACCCTCAAGAACAGAGAGGAAAAAATAAAAATTGGTAGATAGCTCACTGACGAGAGAAGACAAGAAGTTACAGCTTATAAATCCTTTCTGAACGCTGGTATGTCGTCGTCCAGTTCCCCGCATGGAGTTGCACGTTTATCTATGCAGGAAAGAGTTATTTATTCTGGATGCAAACTACTAGGGAGTGCACGTGTGGAAAGACAGTTGGGAGCTGAGGTTACCAGTTGCCTTTTTTCTACTCCACCCATCCTTGGGGATTGTATTTTGTCTCAGGGCAGAGGCAAATTCCAGATACCGCGATTTCCAATGTCAAAGCCATTCCAAGCAACACCCATGGCAGGCCAAAATGCTATACACAGGTCAACATAACAAAAGTAGAAGAAAAACAGAAAACAGTAGCCTACAACAACAAAAAAAAAAAAAGGAAGAGAGAAAGGGGTTTTCCCCCAACTCTGCTCCACTTGTTGATTAACTTGTGTGGGGATGATAGACTCAACACAAATCTGACAAATTTAGTACATAAGTCCACATAGCTACTGCATGCATTTTGATACACACTAAAACTAGCTTCGATCAGTAGGGCAGCAGATTCTTGCTTTTAAAAGGGACCCATGTCTCTTTACAGGGAGTTTATATTATAATTTCATTTAGGCAAATTATGAGCTTATAATCCTGCCAAGCAAATTATCATCATGTTTTATTCACTGATATAAAGTTTCTAATACACCAAGACTGAGTTCTTTCCACATTCATGCATTAGATATGATGGTCATCAAGCAAGTTTTTTTCCCTAGAGTCAAGGCACAAGAGGAAATTTCATTGAGGTGAGCAAAGTGATTGATGAAACACACACAAACAGTTGTTATTAATGTTGCAACGCTGACGCCACACTGAATGAAGTCCAGATTTCAGTCCTGACCTGACCGCAATTCAATTCGACCAATTCTTGGTCAGTCTTGCTCAACACCCTTGCCCAGAGACGGTGCGGTAGGGCACACGTCACCTGGGCACACGTCACCCAGGCACAGCCTCTGCCCTGCTTACTGTGTGCGAAAGCTTTGGCCCAACATACTTCTGTTTACTTAGGTTTTTTCAAATATGATTGTAATAAATGCTTTTATGGATAATAATAAAACACGCAGATTAGTCTACTTCATTCCCAGGATAACAGTATTTCCATTAGCAATTTGATAGTGTGCACAGATTACACTTACGAAATCAGCACACAAAAACAAGCAAAGAAGAGAGACAAGAATTTAGAAGGTCAAGATACTTCTGAATTCTGACATTAGCCAATTAGAAAAAGGTTCCAAAACCAACAATGATATTTAATAAAACAGAAAGCAATACACTTCAAAATGGACATCAAGCGTGGCAAAACAGGCAGCAGCAATGCAGAAAAGGATCCGAGAGATTATAGCAGCTCTCCAATATTGGGGTCAACAATCTGGCACTGCTGCAAAACTGTAACTCCTCATTGTGAGCTGTACCAATTGGAAAAAAAAAGCTGTGCGTGACACAAAAAGCAATTACTCTGCTCTGCCCAAATAAACAAAAAATACTCTGCTCTATGTGCTATCTAGACTTTTAACTGAGACCCATATGTATTTTTTTTGTAAACATATCTTAAACATAATCTCCAAATGGAAGAATCTAGATAACAATTGCATGACCTAAATAAAACAACTAAGGGCTAAAAGAATTGGGTTTGCTTTGCAAGGAACTGTGAAAGCAAAGAGAGAAGTAAGGGATGGACAACTTTGTCTCTCACCTCAAAGGTGTAATACAAAAATTGTTTTAAAAGATGGTGAAATGGACAGTTCTCAATAGATAGGTTGCTGCTTATCTATTTGTATCTATAACGAAGAAAAACAACTTTCCAGCTACAACAATAAACAAGAAATAGAACAAGAAATACGAAAATACAGCTGTAAATCATCATAGAAGTCTGGAAAAATGCAAAGGACAGGTTTTCTTAACCTAGGTAGTCTAAAAAGTGTGAGTTAGTGTCCCCTTCGATATTAACCCCATATTTCTACACTATTATATGCAAATCTGTATCCAGACATGTAATACTGGACCTGCATCAGCCTGAGATGTTTTGAATTAAATTCAGAGGGAAATTTTTCTCCCCAAGATTTAAAAGTTTGTATACTTTCAAAACGGTCAAATAATGTTATACCTGTTTTCATCTGTATTTACTATCTGTTAATATGAATAGCATACCAAGTACACTGTACTAGAATTAGATAAGCAGTCAAAATTACTTAGTACCAAAGAAAAAAAGGCTTGAGCTTTTATTTTTATTTCTGAGTCATGAGTAGATTAGGACAGTGTTTAATTTTTGCAGCACAAACTGCCTTTTCTCAATGATTAGCTGATGCATTTTTTTCCTGTCAGAGAACGGGGGGGGGAAGCCATTTTACCTTTTTGTACCTGGTAAAATGCAACCAGGGAAAATATATTTTGTTTAATCCAGCCTCTGTTAATAGATATTTCAGTCTGTTGTTTTCAAGCAGTTCAGGGCAGTGGTAGTTTTCTACTCAAAATTACACAGTGAATTAGATACATCAGGGACAGCATTAGCTATTCTTATGTGAGCTCTGGTTTTAAACCAGTGGTTGTGCCAACCCTAACATGCCATGGACCAAACAGCTGAGACACTCAAAACCATGCCAAGTCTAAATTTGAGTAGGAATCTAGGCTTCTAATATGATCATCTTATCCAAACACAAGATGTATTTCCTCACCCAGATGATTGCGTAGCCTTCTGCTAGACAACATATAGCTCTTCCACCACATTTACAAAATCAATTTAATTTTAAACTGGTGAAGGGGACACATAGAAAATAATTACATCTTTAAAAAAAAGTAACTACTGTAGTTCAATTTTATTGTATAATCATGCATCATTTTCGCCTTCTGATGACACAGGCTGTGACCCAAGTAGTTGTTCCCTACAAGCACTCCTACATCCATATAAATTCCTCGTAGTTATGGCAGAACTCCACAGTGGCAAAAGGTTTGTCCACACAGAACAACTCACAGCCTCCCAGAAATGTATAATTTTTTTCTCCTTTGAGACAAATACGACCATGAAGTATAATTATCAACTTCTTACAAAAACGGTACCACCTAAATGGTATTCTTCTATATACATGCAAGATTTGGCTTGGTATTCTGACAACACTGAATTAGACCCAAAGTGTTTGCTTGTTAAAACGAGATTTTATTTTACTTCTATCAACTGGAAATGAAACCCAGACAAATTTAGCAAATGAAACCCAAACTCATGCCAAAATTAAAAACAGATAATTCAGCTACCATTGCATGTCCTATGCTGCAAATACTGCTATATGGTTTCACTTCTGACAAAGGAAACAGAGAGAAGAAGCAGCGTTATGTCAGAGTATTTTGATACCTGGTGCTCAAAACAACCATTTCCCAAATAAGGTGTCAAATCACTGACCATGCAAGCTTTTGCTAGTGGCATCAAGCCAGTACTATCACCTTAGGCAACACACAAACTAGCCAGTCTCAAACACAGAAAAATTCTCCTGAATCCTGGGAAGCCCGAGACAAAAGTAGTAAGGCATTCTTCCCACTGAGAATGAAACTCAATCGACATTCCTTTTCCAATTAAAGCAACAACAACAAAAAAAAAGCACAAACCAAAAAGCCTGAACCTCACAAGCACTCAATCCATACTTTGAAGACTCTTCCCAAATATTACACAAAATTTACTGGTCCATATGTTCAAAAATGGGATTTAATTTACCATCCCGAAAATCCATACTATTTGTATGTGAGAAAGTAAACTGTAGCATTGCTGCTGATGTACCTATTAAAGAGAACCTTAGCCCTGTATTTCACAGGGTTGGATAAAATCACGTAGAGAAATTCAGATAGATAAAATCCTCAAGGACAACTTGCTGAACGTCATTCACCTACTTGCTCTCCAACTTCATCACAGAGAAGTACATAAAAATCTTACAACAGAGATTTAAGAGAGCGAGGTTTAACATTTTCTTCTGCCAAATGATGAATAAACTATTTCATAACTGAAGCACTGCTGCAATTACCACCTGTTCAAAAGTTTAAAACCACTGATTTGTTTCCTGACGTGTTTTTTTTTAAGAAACAAATTACCACCTCGATTTCATAAGACAGCGAAGTTTGTTCAGTCCTTCCACAACAGGAAGGAGTAAATAAAGCTTTGCAATGCATTTATCTGCAAGATCACCAGGTCTCACTCGGAACAAGGTGTTGCCAAAATCCAGCAGACATTTCAAACGTACAACAGCTTTCACATCTTTGTATCAATAATAAAATACCAAGCCTGTTATCAGAATAATGCATCACTACCACGCATCTTATCCTGCCCCATGCAGCAGTACTCAATAGAACCACCGTGCAAAAAAGGTTATGGATATGAAGAACAATTAACATACAAATAATTACTACGACTTGATACAACTACACACGACCACCACGGAAATTTGTTTGAGGCTATGGTTACAGCGCACCACTTCACGCTGGCGCCCATTTTAAATAAAGGTAGCAAGCAAGTAGAACAGGAAAGAAGGACAACAAACACTTCCTCGATAGCTCCAATTTTACTGCAGAAAGACCGATCTGCTCCTCCGCACTATTCTTCTCCCCAAGCACAACCAGACTCTAGATAGTAGCTTTAAGATGTCAGAATGAGATCATCATCATATGAGTGAGATTCATTTACTGCAGACCACCACATCGACCTCATCACAGAGCTGCACACCGAGACCACGGACACAGCGAGGCACAGACCTCCTATATCCTTTGCAAGGCATAGAGGATCAAGGGTACCGATAGTAGCAAGGGACATCACCCCACGCTGCTGCCAAAAAAAAATACTACGATACTACCAAACATTTAAGCTTCTTTAACAAAAGCTCAGCGTGATCTGAAGCTGCATGTTGGAGAGGAGTTTCAACCTCTGCTCAGTAGCAAGCTGATCTCACCACGAAGCTGGGATGTGCCTCTGGAGAAAGTACTCCCTGGTGAGAGCCACTGATCTCTCCCTCCTCTTGCTCTAAGGGACACAGCAACCCCTGCTCCAGCACAGAGTCCCTTCTCAACCACTCCTCTCCCACATGAGGCAGCATTTTGGCAGGGCTTCAGCCCTTTGCAGGATAAAAAGAGCATGCCACTGGCTGAGCAGAGGACCCAGCAGAGAAAGCATCGCCTGTCAGCTCTGCGCAGAAGGGGCAGCAGCAGCACAGCGGGCCCGAGGCCCGAAGGGGCTGTGTTGTGCCCACAGGCCGCTGCAGAGCCGGATCATACTGCAGATACGAGACCGCTGTTGGTGACCAACAACCTCTGTGCCGCACGATGCTCTCTGAATCGCAGTGCTGCTGTGGTACGGGCCAGTCGTTGCTACTGGTCCATCATTCGTGAGCGATGAGGTGGAAGACGCTCAGAAATGGGGAGGAAGTCGCTCAGTCTCATGATCCTTCACAGCTCTACAGTGACTCACTTCTTCCTACTGAAGACACAAAGAGACAGCAACAAAAACTGCAGTCTCTAGACTGGTTTCTGAGCATGAAGGGATGAGAACACCGATCCATAACCTACCTCCTGGCTGGGTGCAAGCTTCCAGCAACCAGTAACAAACACATAAGTCATATCCAAGAAGAATTAGTTTCACAGCAAAAAAAATTCTAGGGGCAATGTATTCTTTTCATGTTTTTATGTATATATATACACATATATACTTTGCATACTTTAATATTTAGTTAACAGTTGGTACATACCCCATTAACTAAAATCCAACACAGCCATCTTCTACCCTTTGAGATTTTAAAATCTAAGAATCATCATACGTGGGAAACATTAAAGTTATGTGGGATAGCAAGTTACTCCATGTCATCACCTATGGAGAAATTTGCCACTTTAAGTACACATGAGCTAATTTGAGGAAGAGCATCCCTCAGTGACAGAAGGGTGCTTACCACAGGGAGACTATACACAGCTGACAAGAAGATGCTGATAGGCAATCACTGTATACAGTAACAACTCCTGACGCCATACCTCTCTGAATCCTGCTATTTTAAGAGAAATTCACTAATTATCACAGAAATCCCTGTAATAAACTTCTGCCTGAATCTACTCAAACGCAGTTCCAAAACTGTTCAGGTGTCACTGATGTTCAGCTGACCAGCAAGTAAACAAACAGCTCCCTCAACCATCTCACCAGGTACTGGCAAGAATATCTGGGCTGATCCAAAAGCAGAAATGAGCGTCCGGGAACACTTTCTAGCAGCGGTAGTACTAGCTTGTATCAGCTTAAATGTTTGTGAAATGATGACTCGACTAGCTGGTGATACCAAAACAGACCAAGAAAAAAAAAAATCTTTGCTACTAGGAGATGGTTACTTTCTCCTCAGATAAAAGAAAACCAGAGATAAGGTGGGAGACGTCAGCCCATCACAAGAAGAAAACAAGCCTTATGAATAGAGGAGAGACTGTAAGTGTCATCTATTTTGATGTTAATTAAGATTGTAACTGGACTCTCATGAGAGCTACCATGCTTTTGTACATACAGACACATCATGCAACTTTCTGCCATTAAAACTGACTCAACAGCAGTGCACGTTGAAGGGCAGAGTCTATTCCAGCAGCTCCCTCTGTCCTGACAGTCTTCCAGAGCTTCTCCCCTCTCCCACAAAAGCTCCTCCATATCCTCTTGGCACTGAGCTCCAACAAGAGCTGGAAAAAGCTACGTTGCAGCTCTGTCTGCAAATGAAGACACAAACTATTTTTGTACCACGGAAATATGGTACTGGATATGGGGAGCAAAAATAGTTGAACAATTCCAAAAAAGTAACTACTGACAAGTCCCTGTGGAAACTTAAGTGTGACTGGATTTCAGGAAGCCTGGATAAAATAGTATTTAATGTTGTCATCAATGACCTGGACTACTGAATAGGGATAAGCTTTTAAAATTTGTGGATAAAATCAAGATGCAGGCAGATGCAAACAAATTACAATGCAGAATTAGAACTACAAATGATCCAGAAAAATATTTACTTTTTTAAGAAAAAAACCCAAACCAACAAACCCTAAAGTCCTCTCAGGACGCATGTCCCATTAAGAAAAACATGAAGAGGCTATGCTTGGGTTCATGGTTAGACACAGCATTTTATATAGTGAAGCAGGAGGCCAGAAGCACTTATCTATAGGTTACAGATGCTTTAACGTCCATCCCAGTTCAAAATTCTGGTGCTAAGAAATGAGGTTTCAAGCAGCAATACCAGTTTAAAACTATTTCCTCACCACCACTCTTTCGTGTTCTCATGTTACCGGGCCCCAGGCCCAGATAGCACTAGGAAGTATCAAAATTTATGAGACAGGGGAGCTCACCTGCCAGGTTGCTCCAGCCCACTCACCACTTCTCCAGCCCAGGCCACATGATTTTGCTCACTAAGGAAAGCTAAACCAGTGTAAAAGAATTAATATAATTTCTGCCGGATTAGCAGACTACTTTTCAGGGTGTCGGGAGGCCAAGCACAGCAGCACCAGGCTGTTAAGATTTGATCAGTCATCTCATGAAGTCTCATTCTAAGACTCTAAGATTCCTGACACTATTGCAGATTACATTTTTCCTAAAGTAATCCTGAGAATTTATGGACAGTCTTGGTTTCAGATCAATGTGAGGCTTCCCTGAGGGATCCCTCTAAACTGTGAAACAATTACAATAATTCCAGCGCTGCTGACAGCAAAACGATTGTCACAGGGTTGTGCAGTTGGCCACTGGCAGAGAAAACACGCAGGTTTATAATAATTATGCCTTAAATCTTTCACTTTCTCAGCAGATTTTAGCAAAAAAAATCAAAACTGAACATATATCTCACTTATACTAGCGCTCATGGAGATACTGATCGCCGATAGAACTGGTAAGACTTGCAGCCCTTACACTGACATGTCAACCCTCTGACTTCACTGACACTACAGCTTTAAAAACCAGAACCTAAATTCTATTTGAATAACAACTTTCTCTTTGAACAATTTAAATTTTAAGGATCAAGGTCTCTCTCTCTGTGTCTGCTGCAGATTCATCTTATGGACAGCTAATCTTTAGGCTACAAAATAATCTGTAAGCAAACTGGTATTTTTGCAGCAGCTTATATAGTACCGATCCATCTTACGATCTTCTTTAAAAACCAGAACCTAAATTCTATTTGAATAACAACTTTCTCTTTGAACAATTTAAATTTTAAGGATCAAGGTCTCTCTCTCTGTGTCTGCTGCAGATTCATCTTATGGACAGCTAATCTTTAGGCTACAAAATAATCTGTAAGCAAACTGGTATTTTTGCAGCAGCTTATATAGTACCGATCCATCTTACGATCTTGTAGGGTATGCTAATATTCCAAACAAAATTGGAAACTAAACATTCAGGAGTTGACTTTTAAAATATTAGCTTGTCAAAGTTCCACTAAATTCTCAAACTCTGTCTACATTACCACTCTTTTCTTAAAGCACTGAGAATTCTCATTAAATGTGGATGGTCGCACTCAAAGAGTTACGGTCAATGGTTCGATGTCCAAGCAGAGACCGGTGACGAGTGG
>NW_009592879.1:0-3819 GCF_000690535.1 Cariama cristata
GCCCAAATGATTCTATGATTCTATGCTGCCCCTGGCCATGCCTCAGTCGCCTGAGGCAGAAGGACACATATGGGCCATCTCTGCCTCTACTGCGGTGTCTCCTTGCTATGTTTTATTTCAAGCATAACAGTATCCTTATTATATAATACAATAACTTGCCTTCCTTGTGGGGAAATGTTGCATTTTATCTACCATTTCTTTTGCTGGCCGGGCTTCAGCGGCGTGTGCAGGTTAACACAATGGCCAGTGTAGTCGTGCCCTGGGAGACGTCGGATCCACGGAGCCTTTTGGTCCTCAGTGCCAGTTCACCGGCTGTGACAGCACAGCTCCCTGCCTCAAGCCCAAGTTTGACTTGGTGGGGTCTTCGGGGTGGGATGGTAGGATGTGAGGGGAGCAGAGAGGCCAGACTGGGGCACAGCATTGTACTTGTGAACCTGTGTTATTGCTGCTTCGGATAAGGAAAACAAGAAAATATTGGTAAGTGATAGAAGTCAAAGAATTCCTGATTTGCTGTTAGTGGAGGGGACTTTGATGTTTCCAGATGCAGGATTTTAAGCAATGGACCTGAGACATGGTCACATTATCCCAACTACTGAGTGAGTCACTGGATGTCAGCTGAGCCTTAGTAACTCTCTGTGTTTTTAACCTGGACAAAATCTGAGCTAAATTCATCAATGTCAGGGTAAGAGCTTTCAGGTGTCACATCTTATGTCACTCTTGTACCTGTGTGAGTGAATCGTTCATTGGTACATCTCTGTTACGGGAGGATAGTTTATTGAACTGAAGTAACTTTGTTTCTTTTACTCCCTTTTCTTATCTTGAAAAAGGCGGACAGTGACATTGACCTTCCTTTATAAAGTGTTGAGATCTACCCTCGAGTTGTACTGCATGACAGCTAGATATTAGCATCACAGGCACTAATCTGAAGGTGAAGGCACTTAGAACAATAAAGATAGTTATCTGTTTAATTAATTTATTTTAAAAATAAACAGGTCGGAGTATCACCTCTTGCAACAATTTGAATCTTTCAATCTGAATTAAGAAATCACTCTTCAGAGGCTCGGGGCTGTTTCTACTTGTATTTGGTGATTGTCGGATTCTTGCCAGAAAATACGAAGCTCAAACAGCTATGAGGGCATTCAGTCATGGTTGTGTTGGATGGTATATTCAAATAATTTTACAGAAGGAGCTCATGGGAATCTTAACAGCATAAAGGTTAGCTGTAACGTCTTTTGTGTCTGCCAGTTAAATAGCTAGCGATCTAATGATTACACAAAGACAACGCAAATTCCTTATGCAAAAATGCTGCTCCACATGCTGGGTGACTGGAAGCACAATTCTTTATCTTTTTTGCCATGGAAATTGCTGGTTAAAGCTCAATACTTCAGTATATGCAAATTCTGATATTATTTTTTTTTGTTTTAAGCCTCAGTGCCATGCTGTAGTGTCATAGCGGATATTGCAGTCCAGCCATGTGCTGTTAAATCTAATAGCTTTTGCACCTGTTTTGGTAACAGATGCAAACTAACTTTGTTTAACATGTCTCAAATGCACGAAACTATAAAATGCATTTGGCTAATGACTCAGCAAATGCTTGGTCTGCATTAGCCAAACTTCACATTGCTCTGTAGAGCCTTCTTTCTTAACAGCACCAAAAACCCCATCAGCTGTGACACTGAGATATTTCTGCTTTATCCAAAAGAGAAACTGCTGAAGAGTATGTTTTGGATATGGATCAGAGGGGGGAAAAAAATGAAATGTATTTTGTCCGAAGCATTTCAAAATTTTTTTAAAGTATATCCACTCTGACTACTTATCAAATGCTACAGGCTCACTGAAATATTTCCTCTTTCAATCACGCTTAACTTTCCTCCCTTAACTTTCCTCCCGTGGTAACTTTGAAAGCAGAGAAATAACAATGGGGTAACCTGGAGGGGAAGTGTTTGGGTGAATGGGTGATTGCTTCAGGAAATGTGTTTCTGTGTTTGGCTGCGGTACTTTTTCCCCTGGCTCTGAATGCTCTGCAAGTATCAATGCATGTGCCCTCCGAGTGGCCTAGAAGTATGCTGGGAAATGGAGACAAGCGGGGAAAAGGCACCTGCCAAATGTTTGGTAGAGTTGTATATGTGATCCTTTGTTTCCTGAATCCCAGCACGGTGTTCTAATCACACAACCATTTTCCTCCCAGGCTTTTATTGTGAAATAAATACTTGCCTGCAGAATGGTTTATTCAGATCATCACAAGGGAGTGCTGGTAACTGCAGGTTGAAGCTTACAACTGTACTCCTGTGCTCTGTATGTTAGTGGAGTGCATGGCTGATCGTATTACTATGCAGAGTCCCCCTTGTAATGTATTTACTTGTCCACCTTTAAGCATATTGCCTGCCCCAAGGCTTGTAGCCTTTCCTCTTCCTTAAGCCCATTCTGTCATTTCAGAGTAGCTTCAGGTAGCTGAAACTTAAATGTTGAACCTGACCAAGCAATGCACCTCCCTTCCCTTGTCTCCCCCAAAATAAAATTACCTTTAAATGAGATTTATGACACACTTAAATCTGGTTTACTCCCTATTGAAAACAATGCAAACAAATCTAGAACTTTAAATCCAGTTTTGCTGCGCAGTGCCAGATGCTTGTTCAATAGCTCTCTCCCCACCCACTCCCCCAGCCCATCATTAAAATCTCAGACCCGTGAAATAGTTTGACCAATTATTTGAATTACTCAAACTTTTGCAGGTACCTTTGATGAACCAGCTGCATTTATATGCCCTGAAACATGATGGCAGCTGTATGTTGAACATCAAATGAATACAGGTCATGCCTGGGGTAAAGCATGACTGATTGATGTGCCTGGCATGGCCATGCATTTATCCATGACTAGTGCAATGGGACACTTCGAGTTCTGTATTCACCGTTGTTAAAAGAGGCGATTAGTGTATGTTAGCTGTGCAACCTGATGCTATCTTCAAATAGTAATTTCTGTCTCGAGATGGGCTTCCTCTTGTGACCTCTGACCTGCCAGTATGTTAAAAGCTTTGTAATCGATGGAGCTCTGTATTCTTCGTGGTGTGATTGATTGGGATTCCTTCACACTGAACATTGCCTGTTGTGTTTGTTTTTTTTTTAGGAGGTCCTCCAGCAGCTGATTGTAATGAATTTACCAAATGTTTTATTGATTGGCAAAGATCCTCTTTCTGGTGAGTACTTTGTTGGGTTTTTCACCCCCCTCCTCTGAAATGCTAAATAAAACTTGTATTTCTTTTATTTTCTGAAATTAGAATAGAATCATAGAATTGTTTAGGTCGGAAAGGACCTTTATGATCATCAAATCCAACCATTAACCTAACACTGCCAAGTTAGCAATAAACTATGTCCCTAAGCACATCATCTACACATCTTTTAAATACCTCCAGGGATGGTGACTCCACCACTTCCCTGGGCAGCCTGTGCCAATGCTTGACAACCATTTTTCCCAATATCCAATCTAAACCTCCCCTGGCACAACTTGAGGCCATTTCCTCTTGTCCTCTCACTTCTTACTTGGGAGAAGAGACTGACCCCCACCTTGCTCCAACCTCCTTTCAGGTAGTTGTAGAGTGATAAAGGTCTCCTCTCAGCCTCCTCTTCTCCAGGCTCAACGGCCCCAGCTTCCTCAGCTGCTCCTTGTCAGACTTGTGCTCCAGACCCTTCACCACCTTTGTTGCCCTTCTCTGGACTTGCTCCAGGCTCTTCAATGTCTGTCTTGTAGTGAGGGGCCCAAAACTGAACACAGTATTCGAGGTGCAGCCTCACCAGTGCTGAGTACAGGGTGACAACCGCTTCC
>NW_009592879.1:3936-100166 GCF_000690535.1 Cariama cristata
CCCCCCCCAGCCACTCTTCCCCAAGCCTGTAGCATTGCATGGGGTTGTTGTGACCCAAGTGCAGGACCCGGCACTCAGCCTTATTGAACCTCATACAATTGACCTCAGCCCATGGGTCCAGCCTGTCCAGGTCCCTCTGTAGAGCCTTCCTGCCCTCCAGCAGATCAACACTTCTGCCCAACTTTGTGTCATCTGCAAACTTACTGAGGGTGCACTCGATCCTCTCATCCAGATCATTGGTAAAGATGTTAAACAGAACTGGCCACAATACTAAGCCCTGGGGAACACCACTTGTGGCCGGCCACCAACTGGATTCAACTTCATTCACCACCACTTTCTGGGCCCAGCCGTCCAGCCAGTTTTTACCCAGCGAAGAGTACACCCATCCAAGCAATGGGCAGCCAGTTTCTCCAGGAGAATGCTATGGGAGACAGTGTCAAAGCTTGTATTAAAGTCCAGGTAGACCACATCTACAGCCTTTTCCTCATTCTCTAAATGGGTCACCTTATCATAAAAGGAGATCAAGTCAGTCAAGCAGGACCTGCCTTTCATAAACCCATGCTGACTGGGCCTGATAACCTGGTTGTCCTGTACATGCTCTGTGATGGCACTCAAGATGATCTGCTTCATCACCTTCCCAAGGTCAGACTGACAGCCCTGTAGTTCCCTGGATCTTCCTTCTGACCCTTCTTGTAGATGGGCATCATGTTTGCGAACCTCCAGTCAGCTGGGACCTCCCCGGTTAGCCAGGACTGCTGATAAATGATGGAAAGTGGCCTGGTGAGCACTTCTGCCAGCTCCCTCAGTGCCCTTGGGTGGATCCCATCCAGCCCCACAGACTTGTGTGTGTCTAAGTGGTGTAGCAGGTCGCTAACCATTTCCCATTGGATTACGGGGGATTCATTCTGCTCCCCATCCTTGTCTTCCAGCTCAGGGGGCTGGGTATCCTGAGAACAACTGGTCTTACTATTAAAGACTGAGGCAAAGAAGGCATTAAGTACTTCACTTTGTCACTGTGTTTCCCCCCACCTCCAGTAAAGGATGGAGATTCTTCTTAGCCCTCCTTTTATGGCTAATGTATTTATAGAAACATTTTTAAATTGTCTTTTACAGCAGTAGCCAGATTAAATTCTAGCTGAGCTTTGGCCCTTCTAATTTTCTCCCTGTGTAACCTCATGACATCCTTGTAGTTCTCCTGAGTTGCCTGCCCCTTCTTCCAATATCTGGTCTGATCTGTGTGTGTTTGCACATCACACACATGTGATAGTTCTTGCCAAAGCCAGAGCAGCAACTGTTTGCTTGAAAGTCATGTCTCTTCACGCCTTGCTGCAAGTGACCCAGGATACAGTCTGCCATAGGAAAGTCGTTTGTCCTCCAGGTCTTCTGTCCGGTGTGTCTGTATAATCAGTTCAGTTGTGGCAATATGTAGACACCGGAATAATCTTGCAGAATTGCCCTAAAGTGTGAAAGAACTGTTGCAAACTAAGCATGGGAAGAAAAATATGTCAGGATGGAGAGAAACATACATATATGACAAGTTGGAAAAAGTGACGAAGAGAATGGACAAGGAGAAAAACATCTGTCTGGCCATGTTGTCTAGGCAAGGGCACCTGTCATGAGGTATCACATCAAAAGTGACTTGGAAGCCAATGAGCTCATGTCCAGAGTCCAGTGTCTTTGGTGTGGCAAAATGAAAGCTGTTTAACCTGAAAATGAAGCAGACCTCTCCTTAGAGCTGCATTTCTGAAATGAAAGGTTTTATTGCTGTGGGTTTTACTTTTCTTTTTTTTTGCATGCCGGTTCTATCCCTACCTTAGCCTGGTGGTAGCACCAAGGACAATGTATTTATTTTCACCAAAGAAGGAAAACTGGATGGACTCTGTCAGCAGTGATGGGGAATGACATGGTAATCAGCATCTCCAGAGCAAACAAATGGCAGAAACCTTGGCAGAAGATTTTATTTTGCCGCTCTTAGCAGCGGTAGTCTGTGTATGTACAAAAAAGGGGTTGTATCAGAAAAGAATATTAACTTACAGATGTTGGATCACTGAAACTCATAGTCTTGGCACTTCTGCAGTAAAATCAAATTGAGACTAAGGAATCCACTTCTTTGGCAAGCAGATTAAAGTCTGCAATGCCAATCTTAATTCTCCTGTACAGGCTACTGTTATGGGTAAAGAACAAAATAGAAACACAAGAGCTGTTGCTTTTCTCAGTCATATGGGCAATGGGCAGAGCCTGGGCTGCTAACATCAAAAATGCTAGTGAACAGATATGTCTGGGCTAGCAAGGCAGTATTTCTGCTGGCTAAGTGTCAATGGAGAAGGCTGGCTGGTTTCTTGTCATGGTTGTTCGTGAGCGACAGCTGGCAGGAGACTCATAATGCAGTAACCACAGTGTTGGTTCCTGGGGAAGCTGCACGCCTGAAAACTGTCCTGTATTTAGCTCTAACTTCCCATCATGGATCTGCTGGTTTTTTGTCAGCACCTTAGATCTGTCTTTCTTTGAAGACAGCACCTGGTTTAATATGGTCTTTTAAAATTTATTTTATCTGTTGCGGACTTATCATTGGTATTATTCTGAACGTGGGAAGAGAATGTAAAAAGGTAACTTCTTGATGTCTAAAATTGATGGGGTATGTGTGTATAAAAAATACGAAGTTCTTGTTTAGCTATGTTATAAAATGGTTTTGAGAACCAGTCCCAGCTTAGACACTACAGAGGAAGGAGGTGAACAAAGAAAGACTTGAGATGTACTTATTCCAAAGAATGTATTCAAGGAGGAGAGTGTCTGAGGGATAGGATTTCAAAAGAAACTCATCTTATTCTTACCCTTCGGTAGATGATCACTGGTAAGATGTGCTGAAGAAATGGTGAGAGAAGTGGGGAACTAGAATTTCCTTCAGGAAGGGGAACCTGGCTGAGGACTGACAGGAAGCTCAGAGGGAACAGGGAGGAGAAGGCTGAGAAGAAGTTAGTAAAACCAGTACAGAAAGCTGAATGAGGGAGTAGGCTGGGTGAGCAACGACCAGTTGACTGTCATGTTCATCTCTTTGTTACTGTCTTACAGAGAGAAGTGGGAGGAAGGCAGGGGCACCTGGGAGGGGAAAAGCAAGTGAAATGAGATATTCTGTCTGTCAGTGAGAGAGCTAAAGGAGGACTGCCAATCAAATAGAGATGTGAGGACAAAGCAGTCACCAGCATGGGAAGCAGTGCTTCTGGCATGGATACAAAGAAGCCCCAGGGAAAGCTGACAGAGAAGTGAGGAGGTTGGGGGTGACAGCAGTATAGGGAGAAGAGATGATGGAGATGGTTATCTGAAGGAAGTGTTTAAAAGTGGCAAGAATGGTAGAGGAGAAACCTCTTTCTCTGTGTCAGTGATCCAGACCAGGACAGAGGCTGAGAGGGAAGGGAGAGAGTCCTGGAGGGGACATCTGCAGACACAGTGCTGGGCAATGTGGGGAGCACTAGGTGCTGGAGGCTGAGGTGCAGGCAGTCTGCAGGGATGGGTTGGATCTGAGCAGCAGTGATGAAATCTGAGTTTTGACTTCCCTATCCTGTAGGTAAGTTACTTGAATGAAAGGTCCCTCTTGACCAGAGGAAGAAAAATTGAACCCACAATCACATTCCTGGAACAAATACAGTGTTGCTTTGTACTGTTTGAGCTGGGAAGGCTCCTAATGACTGTATTGGCTCCATAGGTTGGAGAACAGAGAGCTGTTAGATCATTCAATGTGTAAGAATTTCAGTGACTTATTCCTTGTATCAAGCTCACATGATGTTTTGCTATGCATGTTTTTCAGAGCTGTCTGTTCACTTGTGCTATCTGCAAATTCTACTTTTTCCTTCTAAAACACAGCCAAAAGTGATGTTGCATGTATTAAACTGTGAACGGAACAGCTCTAAAGCTGAGAATGCTGTTCTGGCTATTTAGCTCCCATTTGGCACTCAACAGTTGGAACTATTGAGGGCTTATGCAGCTCGGCATTGAACATGAGAATATTGGAAAAACAGAGCTGCTGCTGCTGAAAATGCTGTAGTAGTTGGGCTTTTGCATAGGAGAAGGCACATGCCTGCTGAGTTTAGGAGCTTTACTTGCTTTCGTGTCCTTTAAATCTTTTTGTTCCAGGCTGTGGCAATTTTGCCTACTTCATTTGGCCATGGGCATAAAAGTTGTGAAAATATTTGTAAGAAAATGAAAGCTTTGACTGTTTTCTAGAATACAGGGAGCTCAAAAGAAACTAGAAAGTTTAATTAAAGGATTTAGAAAATTTTCCCAAGAATCTGACTTTCAGAATGATGCAGCTGATGCTCCAGGATTTACTCTCTCCACTGCACTGAACAGTAAACAGCTAATACCATTAAATTTCCTCTGTTTTTGTCTTCGTCCATGTTTTTTCTTGCTGAACAGCTTTTTCAATTCATCACTGCACCACAAATCCTACTGTGCTCAATATGAGAATTATCAGCGTATTTATGATCTATACACATCAGTGTAATTGCATTTTATAGTTACCTCTGGTTTTAGCATGCCTTATAAATGGCCAGTCATTCAAGTGCCCACACAAGGAATATCAGCATACAGTACTGGTCCTGAACCTCTATTTAGAGGTGGTGTTAAATTTCTTAGTTTCTAGGCATGCTTAGTTTAACATAGCTAGTGAATCTGCTTGGAAACTGATGGCAATTAATCTTTTGAAGCAGTCATAGTTGATTGGGGGGGGGGGGGGTGGATTTTTTTTATAACACACATGGAGAATTTGAGTGGGGGGGGGGGTGGTTAACTTTTTTCAGACCAAGAATGGAAATGAGGTTTTATTTCCCTGAAGTAGGCATGTTTCTGTCTCTTCAAAAAACTTTGCTATTTAGATCCCCTTTTCAAATTACATGTTAAGTTTGTGAATGAGAAATCCCAAAGTCCCTGCTAACAAGTGTCTACAAAAACTGTTTTTCATTAAAATCTTCAGAGATTTAAGAGTCTACTCTCACTGAGGTATTTTTTTCATGTCTGGTTTCCTTCCTTGTTTTGTTTCACAATCCACCAGAGGCACAAAAGTTCATAAAATGTAAAGTTAGTAACAAAATACTGCCTCAGTAGGGTAAGTTTAGCACTCTGGCTTTTCTCAGGATGTTGCTACAGTTGAGGAAAATGGCACTTGTGTGTTTTACCCCTTCCCACCTTCTCCGCACACCCACCAGCTGCCGCCTGTAGCACTACAGGCACTGGTGCCCCCTCTCCTCTGCTGGAGGAACGTCAAAGTAGAAATGTGCAGAAAGAAGTGGCACAAGCTCAAGATTTCCATGCTTGGGTGCTCTCATTCACATTTTCTCTGACAGCTTTCTACCTCCATCTCTTCACCCCCCCCCCCCCCCCCCCTTTGTCTGTATTCTCTCTGTACCTTGATTTTCCTTTTTTTTCTTGTTGTGTCTCCTAATCCCTTTGCTGGCCTTCTCCTTGAGTCCTGCCATCTGTTTCCCACCCTCCATCCCCTGTGAGAGTAGAGGGGTCTCCAGGCTCTGACAGAGGGAGGCTCCCAGGATGCACAGGTGGTGCTCGGGCTATGCCTCTCTTTGTTTTCTAGAAAACCTGCTGGCCCTCTCTCACGGTTGGGAGCAGATGGTCTTTCTGCAAATCCCCCAGGTGG
Source organism: Cariama cristata (assembly GCF_000690535.1). Taxonomy (NCBI): domain Eukaryota; kingdom Metazoa; phylum Chordata; class Aves; order Cariamiformes; family Cariamidae; genus Cariama; species Cariama cristata. The sequence goes on from NW_009592879.1 coordinate 9,581, forward strand.
CTGGTTCCCTTGCAGGCACAAACATGTGGCCTGAGAACAGCTGCCCTGGCATTTTCAAAAAGGTGTAAAAGAAAAGAGTTGGGGTTGTGTTTTGTTTTGTTTTTTTTAATTGGCACCTTTGTTTAAGTGCTAGTTTGTATCCTGTCCATTCGTTTCAGCTTGTGGGTACCTCTCTGCCAGGAGCTGCCCCAGACCTAAGCGTTTGCCTCCTAGGTTGTAGGAGGACACTGTCTTGGTAAGGTCAGCTAATGAGCCTGGGTGGACCCAGCAGACTTTCTTCCCAGCTGTCTAGGAAGGACTTGTGTCACCCCAGTGAGCCAGCATAGGGAAACAAAAAAAGCAGTTGCGCAAGGATCTTTACCTCCTTATTAAATTAGCACAAATCAAGCCTTTTGAAAAACACTGCAGAATTGTTCACTGTTCAGGAGGTGTGACTGAATTGGGGATAAAGGTTGGTTGCTTTTGTTCAGCGTGCATTACAGGATGTAATGCACTGTCCTGAGTGTGGAACTTAGCTGCTGTGCTGTGTAATAATCCTAAATGTGCTTCTGATTCACTTTGTAACCTTGGGCCCTTCACTTAAGTATGTGGTATCTCAGCTCTCCTGTGGGTGAGATGAAAGGGGAGAGGGGTAATTAATCCCTTCCTGGCTCATTCTGAGGTTTAATTGAAAACTCTCTCTAAAGCACTTTAGAGTGGTAGAGAGGTTTTTTCATACTCATACCCTATTTCTTCTAAATATCTCCTCTAAATAATGTTGTTCTATGAGGCTTTAAAATATTACTCAAACCTAGCTTGAGTATAAGTGATCTTGGAGTGCCTTAATGCCAACAAACTGTCTCCACCTCATGGGAAACAACTTCTGAATGAAAGCCCAAGGAACTGAACTCTTTAAAAAAGTCACACATGATCTTCTGAAACACTTGTGTGGCTGGCAGAGTAGATGTGCTAAGTAGACCTTTCAACCTTAGAAATGTTTCTAGTGGGTAGTATAGTCTCATTTTCATTACATGTGCATAGCATTTCTGCAAGTATAGAATAATTTATTCAAAAAGAAATCTTGGAAAAATCCTGACAAGTAAGTGTTCTGTGAAAGCTGCCAGTGGGGAGAGCGTACTGCCAAATACTATATTTAAAACAGTGGCAAACTAATAATCTCATTATTGCTTCAAATCTTTTAATTTCTCACCCTGTTCTATAGATGCTGGCTTGGCCTTCCCTGGCAAAGGGGCTGCCGTGTCTGCCTCAGCTCTCTTCCTGATGGGAGGACCTGAGTGGGGACAGAGTCTGAGTGGTATTTCCAGGCAAGGTCAGTCCCTGGTGGGAGAACAGAGTTGACCTTGCTAAGCTACTCTGCAGTAATAACTAAAGGTGTTTCATCTCACAGGGCCATACAGCATCACTGATGCCCATCTGTTATCTTGTGGAGACAACAGCAAAGCCTACTACCTTTAGTGCAGAGAGGTAGAGTATAGTTTGAATGGCTTAATAGCGTCTGTGTCTTTAGGATGGTATAGATGCTCTCGCTGTTGGAAAGTAACCCTCATGTTTTCTAAAGTAAGTGATTTCAAGCCACTAGGCTCACCCTGAGGATAGCTGTGATGCCATGGTGCATGGATTGGAATTTATGGTCAACAGAGGGAGGTACCCAGAGCACACTTGTCCGGTGTGATCCAGAGCAAGCAGCCTGGTGGTTGCTCCTTCAGTCTCTCATGGAGAAGATGTTCTGTCCTGAGTAAGTTTGAGAGAATGAGACACACACTCGAGTCACTTGCTCTCTGTAACTTAGCAAATTGCTCTTGTATCCCACAGGCATGATCTGCATGGATGCTCTAGTCTGGATCTGCGCTGGAGCTGAGGCAGAATGAAACCCAATGCTGAAACTCTAATGATAACTCAGTTTTGTGAAAAAATGTCTTCTGACCAAACTAAGTATCTCCTTGGGCTAGTAGTGCCCTCAGAGGAACTGTTCATGAAGTAACAGATCTCTGCATTGTTGCTGAGGGTTTTTTTTGTGACACTGCCTACATTTAAGGTTGTGTTATTCAGAATCATACAGAACAATCAGACTTTCACAGACTGAAATGTTATTTGTATGTTAAATTGTAATTTTTCAGAAAAGAGCAAGTCGTGTATGCTGCTAGATATGGGGAGAAGAGTAAGAATGATTGTACGTCTTTCAAAAACAGTTTTTAAATATTCTGCAAGGAAATAATATTGTATTTACAGGGTGAAGTGTGAACTTAGCATGTTCTAAGTATGTCTGTCTGCAGAAAAGAAGAGTTCCTGCTTGCAGAATCTTAAAGATTAATAATGTGGGACTTAAATATTGAGAATGCTAGTGTTGATTGAAACAGTATACTGATAATTTCTATAGGGCATTCTTGAAACATTTTAAAGATCAACGTTACTAAAAGTTGTTTAAAAATTATTTAACAATAAAGGTGCATTGAAAGACTGGTTTAGGGTATTTGTGTGCCTTAAAATCAGGAAATCAGAAAACAAGTTATTTCCTAAGCTGCCTGCACATGGCTGCACTGGCTTGCAAGGGCCTAAGAATGGAAATAAACCCCATGGTAATTTAGGTCAGTGTGCTTTTGTGCATCTGGGGGGCTGCGGCAGCTTAATTGATGAGTTGGTTTAACTCCAGTTCCCTGACCTTGGGTCCTGCACATGCCTCTAACTTTCTGCCAGCACAACCTTACAAGGGCGTGGTGTGGTGGAGGAACACAATTGCACTCAGAAATTATCTGTCTATTTAGTGATAGGAGCAATTGAACACCCAAGCAAAGCAGGGTATAAAATGAAAGCGTTCATCCCACAGTTACACACTCTGTGTCAGGAAGCATGCAGATGTATAGGAATGAGAGAAAACTACGTGTGGCCTGTTTCTCTCTCCTGCTCTTCCCCTAGTGTGGATGAGGACAAGCTTTTCCTGAACCTAATGCCATAATCATTTTTTATTTCCTCATTGAAGCTCCTTGCCTTCTATCTCCCTTTGTCTAATTTTGATATATGTAACTTTCTTTACCACCCAACAATCCCTGCATTAATTTTGTTGAAATAAGATCTGGAGTTGGCTCAAAGCCACGCCGGTTCCCCTTGTGTGGCTTTCTCTCTCCTAACCTTAGGAGGTGGCCGGCAGGGTTGTTGGTCACAGCAGGATTCCCTGCAGTAACAACCTGCGTGTGTCTCCTCCCCACCACAGCTCCCCAAGCATATGGTTAGCTGCGTATTCTGCCTTCTACATCACTCATTTTTTATCCCTCTTAGCACATGGGGTTTGCGCTTCAAAGTGCGAACAGGCTTTGGTGCAGAACAGAGTCAGAAATTATTTGCTAAAAGATCTCTTGGAGAGAATTTATGTGCACAGAATGGCGTTCAGCTTTGGGAAGTCTGAGTGCGACTATTTTACAGACAGAGAATTTAGGACAAGTTCTTTCTTTGAGAATAACCCTCCTTCGGTTCTGCCCAGGGTGGTTTGGTTTTGTTTTGGTGGGGTTTTTTGGAGGAAGGCAAGAGATGGTGGTGGTTTACTGGGCTTTTTTGCACCCGTTTTAATCACAAAACAAGGGACAAACATTGGGCATATGCGTTGAACTATTTAAAGGAATTTTTTTTTTACTGCATAGATCAGAAAAGCCTCGGAAAATGTTGATAGCACATTGAGGGGAAAAAAAGTCTTGCTGGATTTGGGTTTTTAAACTAGTCTGTAAGAACTGTATTGTTATGTGGAAAGTGTGGTAGCCTTATAATGGGCACATACGTTTTGTTCAGGCACTTGTTCAAAGGTCTTATTTCTCTTTTCAGGCGAGTATTTTGGAGAGGATCACTTGCAAGTACTTAATTTGTTGTGCATACGTACTGATTCCCTTTTTTCCTCTCTAGGTAAAAGTATGGATGAAATTAAGAAGCTGCTGTTGTTGATCCTGGGATGTGCTGTGCAGGTGAACATACATTAAAGGCTTGAAAAATAAGATTTGTTTGAATCTGGGTTTTTTTGGTGTTTTTTTTTTGTTTGTTTGTTTTCTGGACTGAGAAAACCCACCCAAAGATCAGTGTTATATGAACAAATCTCCAGGTCAAGACAGCTCGTGAGCTGAAATTGTGAGAAGACGCAATAGGTGAATGAAAGAAATGCTGGGGAAAGGAAGCACACTTTGTGATAGCTGTAACCTCGGTTTGTTGCCAGTGCTTAGTCAGCCACAGGATGTGTACTCTTGTAACTAAGTAGTCCACTTTGTTATCAAAGTGGGAAGAGATAAGCTTTGAACAGTGTTCTTGATGTCAAGATTGTTGTTGGTTTATTTTCTTACCGATTTAAAATATGGAGTGGAGCAGTGCATATTAGTGCCATACAAATAGATAAGATAACAGTCTAAACATTTGTTTAATGAATCCTGATTTTATTTGCATAATCTTTTGATTGAATATTACGTGTAGAAAATCTGAAATGAATAGATACTTTGTATATTCGTGTGGGGATTTTTATGCAGCATTTGTTAAAATAAATAGACAAGCAATGTATATGGGAAACTTGCCAGAAGTGCATGACAGTTACCAAATAAAGAAATCAGTGTTCTGCCCACCAAACCTCTGTGGCAGTAAACAATAGCCGGGTTGCGGGCTAGCCTTTGCTTATAATTGACCTTGTTTGTAGGTCTGTCTAGTGTTTTTGCCATGCCTTAGGACACTTACCCTGCTCAGCTATGTCAAGTCAATTATGTCAGGGTAAAGCTGTCTACATATGGTTGCTCTGAACTCTCTGTGTTGCATTGCAGCACAAAGAATAAAAGTCCGATTTGGCAAGCTGCTGTGCATCCTTGATCCTCGTTTACTGGTCTGAGTTTCTCCCCAGTGAAAGCAATGGTTGAGACTCAGAACCAGGCCCCAAAAGGATGCTGTAAGTGAGTTTAAAAAAACTTCAAGTAATGCTTAACTTCCCCACAATGCAGAGTTGTTACAAGAAGGCAATAATGTTGTTAGTGTACAATCACAGATATACAGATAGCAGATGTCTGCCTCTTTTAAACCCTTAAGTAAAAGATTTACTAAAATCTGTTTGTCTGAAATGTCACTCATTTTTATCCAGAATGTTTCCCAAGCCCATTTTTTGTCTAAAGCACATGTTAGTTTAGTCCAACAAGCAACATTATGCACTGATGTGAATAGTATCTAAAGTGATGCGTCTCTTTTCATTGCCAAAACCAAGCAAAATGCAAACAGGAAAGCAGACAGGTTAAATGATGCAATGTAAATGTAGGTTTACGTTTGTCCAGCTTCATTAATGAAGCTGTGATGATTTCCTCTGGCTGTTTCCCTACCTCTTGATCTCATTGTGTGTTGAACTTGTTTTTAAAGAGCAAAACCAGCCGTTTAACTTAGCCTTAATTGTACTGACTATAAAAAGTTTAAATATTTTAATGCATAATTTGGTTCATGCTCCATATGGAGCAATGAATTGTTATACCTTCTAGTGTGACAAAGTGTAGATCTTGAACATGTTAGCAATGTGAGTTTTTTTTTTTTAAATGAAAAATGGTGCAGTAAGTGTTAGGATATGTACCACTGTTTCATGATGTGTTTTCTTTTAACAGTGTGAAAGAAAAGAAGAGTTTATTGAAAGAATAAAACAACTGGATATTGAAACCCAAGCTGCCATTGTGTCACACATTCAGGAGGTGGGACTCTCAGTATTGTCTGTTTTCACTTCTCTCCCTTCCTTGACTTAACAGGGTTTTTTTGCTATGAAATATTAATGCTTAGAATTTCATAATGGATTCATGAACTTCACAAAAAAAAAATTGAATATGTTACTGTAATCAAATTGTAAGATGAAAATGATAGATGCTGAGAACGTTACTTGGCTCAGTGGTCTTTTAAAGAGGTCCGCTGGTAAATGTTTTGCTTGCCAGTTATGGGCTATGTAGAAGGAATTGTAAGAATGCACATGTAATATTTCCAAAAAGCATGTACAGCTTAGGACCTGCAGTACCCCTTGCAGCAGTGGTGTAGGCACTTAGTCCCCAAGTCCTGTGGTAGGTGAGATACAGGCTCTCCAGTGGCTTGCTTAGGACCGTGACCTCCAAACTTGGACAGTCTTGAAAAGTGTAATCTGCAGCAGAAATTGGACATATACTCTGTTTTTAAAGAGAAGTTTGATCCAACGATGAGTATTCTTGGACTTCTAAGGTTTCTGTAGAAGGAAGGAATACAGGTAGGTGTTAGGAGCCGGCTTGCTTTGGAGACCCAAAGGAGAGCCATGGGGAAACAAACAGCCCGTGCCGGATGCGCTTCACCAGGAGCGGGCACTGACTGTGGCTGGGCGTCAGTGTGTACAGGAGTAGAAAGCCCAGTATGCTCAACTTTGAGGAACAAATATTGAAAGTCTTAGATGAACTTTTTTTAACACTTAAAGAAATAGTTCTGCGTTAAAAAAAATAGAAGTATAATGAACTAAACACATGGTTTATGACAAAAGCAGGAACAGTCTTTAACTGAGCTTGAGAAGCTTGCCTGACATTTCTGCTAAATGATTCAGAGGAAATCAGTTTGGCTAAGATAGCAGTTGAAAGGTACACTGCTAGCAGCAACCAGAGATGTTTCTGCTAAAGGCAACTCCTCCCAGCTCTATCAGCTGCAGATTGCAAATTCTTTGAAAGCAGGGCTGCTTCTCAGTGACACAGCAGCCTAACTGTTCAGTGTGGGATTAGTCTCTTCAAATCCCTCTGGTGATGACCTCAGTGCTTGCAGTAAGACAGTTGCATACTTCTAATATGCAAGCACACGTGCTATTGATCATAGTATGTATCTGGTCACTTTACAAATCAGCCTTAATAATTATTAAAAAATCTAAATATCAGAAATTGCTGGGTAGTGTTACAGTTAAGGTAGTTACGTTTGTTATTACAGCCTGGTTTTGGTGAAATGTGGTATGTTTCTTAATTGATCAATAGAAGAACCTGCGGCATGCAGCATATCCAGCAAACAAATTTATAGATCAACCAGTGGAAAGACTTTTTTTTTTGTTCCTGTTCCTAGGTGACTCACAACCAGGAGAACGTCTTCGACTTGCAGTGGCTAGAGCTCCCAGATATGGCTCCAGAAGAACTAGAGTCTCTCTCCAGGAATATGGTTTTCCACCTCAAGAGGCTCATTGATGAGAGAGACGAATGCACAGAAGTACGATGACTTATCTCTCTCATATAGAGCTCATGTGAAGCAGGAGATGCAGGCTCCATTCCTTCTCTTGTGTCCTGTTTGTGCACTGGGTTTCTATGTCTTCTGCATCTTTCTACTACATCTCTGAAAATCTGTAGGAAGATTTTGACTTTTCCATTGATTCTCATGTAAACTCTAAGGTGTGGTGTAATGATTGGTGAAGAGGAGTGGAGTGATCTCTTCATGAAGTGAAGGGACCAAAATATTTGAAGTTGTGACTGTCTTGAGATTTTTGTCTCTATGTGTCTGTTCAGTCATTCATCTTTGAGTGACTGCTTGCCTGTCTTTCCATTGGTATCTACCATTGTGGGTTCCAGTGTTTTCTCTAGTTTTTTTTCTGTGTCAAGAGGGTCCTATCTGTTGCTGACTCATCAGTTCCTTTCCCTTCAGATCTCTGGAGGATGTGTCTCCAGTTCTTTAACCTGTTAATTTTCTGTCATGGTTTTGAAAGTCATTGTGTTACTTAAAACTGTTAGTTGTAGGTTTTTATGAATTCTCCAAGCAAAACAGAATCACAGAATCGATTAGGTTGGAAGAGACCTCTGGGATCGAGTCCAACCTTTGCCCTACCACCACCATGTCAAACAGACTGCTTATTCTGACTATTGGAAGGGGAATGTTTAAGTGGTCTGAGCATAGTGGATATTCCTTCCCTTCGCTGTGTAACCTTCCCTCCTGGCTATCGTTTGAATTCTGTATAATGCTAGGCTAAGAATTTTCTACATTTATGAATCATTTGTAGATGCTTGAAAAACAGCATCTAATTATACTATCTCTCTCTTGACACTACGTACTTCTCTATTTCCAGGTCATTGTAGATCTCACTCAAGAGAGAGATTATCTGCAGTCTCAGCAACCACCAAGTCCTCTGAAAGCACCAAGTCCAGATTCTTCACCAAACCCAGCCAACCCTCTTTCTAATGAAGACAAGCAACACCTTGCAGTTGAGCTGGCAGACACAAAAGCTAAGTTGAGAAGAATCCGGCAGGAGCTGTGAGTCACCAATGATTTGTGGTTCTAGAGAGACTTGTATATTAAACCTTATGCATCCTGAAAATGCAGGTGTCTGTTGGCTTCAGTATGCTGGCTTCCGAATTATTTTGTTCATAGCAGTAGGAAGCTAGTGTGGGTGTTCATCTTTCTTCTTTCTTAACTGGGCTTTAAACACAGAGTGATAGCATTTTTCTTTTTGCGTCTCATCTCTCTCTTCCCCTTTTCAAAATGCCAACTGCTAGCTGCACTTTTTAATTACTAGTGGGAAGTCCAGAGGCCAGTGAAGCTCACTATGACGGCAGTAGCACCAATGAGATTTAAAAAAGAGGTACTTAGTATAAAAATATAGAGTTGCAAACTCAGATCCATGATATGTGTATGATATCATGAGGAAAAAAACTCTTGCTTTTATGAAGCTGTCATGACAAAGAGGCTTTATGTTCAGAACATGCTAGGAGAATTCTGTCTTCCTTTCCGCATTCCCAGCAGTGTCCATGTAATCAATACTGTTTCAGGGGGAAAAAAAAAAATCTAAGATTTTTCTAATCTTTTTCAGGGAAGAGAAGTCTGAGCAGCTTGTAGATTCTAAACATGAAGTTGAGCAGCTCACCCTAGAGCTGCAAAAAATAAAACAAGAGGTAAGATGGGCTTGTTTTACTGTCACAATTGTCCCTATTTAAAAAAGCCTCTTTCGGTGTGAGGCTAAAAATGCCTATTTTCTAATGAAGAAATCAAGTTACTTTGAGCAAGGTGTTTGATGATTATGGCTATGGCATAGCAATGCTACATTTTCCACTTAACTGCTGAGAGCAGTCTCATCTGTTCAGCTTGCAAATAGCCTAGTAATGCCTGAAGCTTATGCAACATCAGGCATTAGAAATGTCAGAGACCCAACAGGCTGAAGAACCTCTCTGTCTTGTAGAGAATTTACTGTTTAGTAGGAGAACTCTCTTACTCCTGAACCAGGGGAATGCTATTTGCCTATGCTTAAGTAAATAAATAATAATAAAGTTTAAAAAACATGCATTGAAGTATTAACTAAGATTTTTCTCCCTGCTTATTCCTCACTTCTCACAGAATATCCACCTGGCCTCAGATGCTCGCTCTGCCAGAGCATACAGAGATGAGCTCGACTCTCTGAGAGAGAAGGCAAACCGTGTGGAGAGACTTGAGATGGAACTTGTTCGGTGCAAAGAGAAGCTTCATGATGTGGATTTTTACAAAGCTCGCATGGAGGCAAGTGAAAATTGGAGAAAGGTTTGCTGAGTAATCCTTAATGTTTGGCTTTTGTTGTGTTACCAGTTCATGTGTCATCTGTCATTGAACTGACTGTGGCAAAACATCAGAGCAAGTGGAAATTTTGTAATGTATGTCGTAGTTATTGACTTAGCAACATTAAAACTTCTTTCAGTGGCAAGAAGGACTTGGTGCACGCAAAAAATCAATACCCATTAGTTTTAATAAACTACTTTAGCATTATGTGGCTAAACAGGACTGACCTTTTCTGGATACTACTTCTAGAGAATCCAGACCTTCAGCCTAGCCTTGAAAATTTACTCTTAGGTAAAATGCTTGTGTTCCAGAGTTGTTCCTTTGACCAACATTTTAAATGTCATGTATAAATTAGCTAAAAGAATGTCTGGGTGTTTTTCCTTAGGGGTTTGTAGTGGATGCAATGGCTGGGCATTTTTAAGCATCACCTCAGATGACAAATTCTAGCCATCCCTTTTTGCAATTGTTGCTTGTAGTAGAAAGGAGAGGAAATTTGGACCTCCCCTAGTGCCTTGAGCAGGGTATGTCAATGAGAAATGTATAGCTTTGTTCCACTAGTAATGCCAGTTACTCAGCTTGGTCACCTGCAGCTATGCCCATCCTGGAATTATTAATTAACTTAAGTTGGAAAGGACCTTGGAAACCATCTAGCCAAACTTGTTGCTCACAGCATGGCTGACCTTAAATTTAGGTCAGACTGCTCTTACTTTCTGTCCGTTCAGTTCTTTGAGCCATACTCACCTAAAGTCTCAATAATCCATATACATAACACTTCAGCTGAAGTCAGATAAATATCCAGACTTGCTGAAACATGGAGGTTCAGTAATTGACAACCTCCCTATAATTAGATAAAATCCCAGTTCTGAGGTAGAAGAGTGATGTTGAAACTTGCATTTGCCAGGCCTCTGACTGAGAACACAGGCCTTATTTCTGCTCTATAAACTCTACGTTCTAGGTGATTTTTTTTTTTTTCCTTCTCTAACCTAAGGGGCCAGCTAGTTGCTGCTGCTTATGAATAGGTTCACTAAAATGGATGGTTATTAAGTGTAGTAATAGACTACAAAAGGCTGTTTTCGCTCTTAGTAATTCCCAGTTTACATTAGGAAGTACGAAACTCTGACTCTGTCTGTTTTGCTCCCTCAAGCTGGCAAATCGGTCATGCATTAACCTGGCACACTAGCTATCAGTGTGGCATCCTGGCATTTCCCTTTTGGCTGCAGTCACTTAGCTTCTGCCTGCTGCTCAGATAATTTAACTGAAGCTACAAGAGGAGTTTTTTTAGTCTTGTCTTCATCTGAGATCAAGGTCTTCTGTTCTTGAGTTCTCAGCCTCCTTGCTTGTCCTAGAGCCAGCAGTTTCCTGCTCTGCTGTCTGCATGCTAATCTTGCTTAACACATCATTCAGTAGAGACCTCCACTTCAGTTTCAAATTTGTTTCAACTTTTCTCACTCCTTCTTCCACCCTGTCAGTTCTTGGTGAAAGTATTGAGTGTCAGAGATGAGTGCTGGCTCTCCAATGATATCTCCCTGAAATACCGTAGTGGGACAAAGAATATTTCCCATCAATACGGCACTTTTCTAATTGCAGGCCACAGTGTGGCCTCTGGCAAAAGTTGTTGCTGCTGTAGGGGCTGAGCTCTTTTAATATGCGGCAGGATCGCGCAGCTGTCTGCAGACTGCTCTGTGGTCTAGAATAGCCAGAGAGTTTCACATTCTCACCCCTCCCATCACTGATCAAGTCTTGGCACAGCCATGGACTGCCAGTGTCAAGCAGTGGCAGTGTCAGGCAAAATCCACTGGTTTCATGCTGTTACATTCACAGGATTCCACAGGGCACTATTCTATCTTTTTTATGGTCATGAAGTAGCACAAAGGCTGGGCACAGTAGCCAGTATCCAACTTTCCATGGTCCCTCAGTTTTATGTCTTATCTGTTTGAAGTCCTCCACCCCTCCAAAAGAAGGGTTAATGGCTGGAGTCATTTCAGTGTCTGCTCAGATTCCTCCCATTCCCTCAAAACTGTTTGGTTTACGATTTGAAGTTACAAGATTTGTGCAGGAATGTAACATGGTAGAGATTTTTGCCACTAGACAGTACTGTGCTGATTCATCTCATGGCATTTACTGGTTGTGGCTGGCTCCCTAAGCTCAAAGTCTTAAGACCTTAACAAATCTTCAGAGGCACAGCAATGAAAATGTAGGTGCGCGAAGTACAGCATAAGCCACTTTTCTGCGGTAATGTGATTCCTTAAAGCTCATAGAGTCATACGGTCTTGACAGGGTTGTTAATAAGCAGTGCCAAATGGGTAAGTGAGAAGAAAAAGTGGGTTTACCTTTGTGCCTCAATACATAAAGCTATTAAATGAGCACTGAAAAATCTTTTCCTTCTTGTAGTTCACGTACACACTTGGTAGTTTGAGCAAAAAATATGGAGTGTGCTCTGTGTATGATGCCATGACAAGCTTTAGGAATTGCAAGTAGATTACAAGTAGTTTCTGAAAGCACATAATACAAATCAGCAGTGATGGCAGGGAGAGATTTAAGGAGCTATTGCAGAAGGAGTGCAAAAGGAGCAAGTCTTTCTCTGTGTGAATGTAACACATTTAGGCTTGCTTGTTGTTTTCCTTCTCTGTATGTCTTGACAAAGTTGTTCAGATATGACATTTTAATTTGACCATCATTCAAGGAACATGGAGATAAATATGCTCTGGAGGCTTTCCTGCTGGGGTGGCTTAATGAGGTCGTAACTGTGAATGTAGAGGAGCAGGCTTAAGGCAGGACTTCCTCCAAGGAGGTGCTTCTCTCCAATGTAAAGCTTCCCTCCAACATTCCTCTCCATTGAACCTTGTGCTGCTCCAGGAGATCAGATTGTTTTCTGAGGCCAGGGAGTCTGCCTTGTCTATTCTTCCTCCTTCTGACTGCAATCATGTTTCCATGCAGGATGACAGGAGGAATTTCTGTGAAATTTCTGTTAAAAAAAGCAAAAGTATCTCTTGCATGTTTTCATATAGCTGTCCAAGGCAATGTTTGATTTCAGTCACAAGATGTTAACTATGTCACGGCTCAGTAGGGACAGCTTCTGAACTGCCAGAAGGGAGATTTTTGAACTCTGTTTAATAACTAGGTCTGGATGTGTGTTCAAATTCTGTAGTTTCAGATTTAAACAATCTGATTGCTACTTTAGTTTCTGAAAATGTTTTCCAGTAGCGACACACCCTGATTGTGTAACCGCTTACCCTCAGAGTTAATTGTAACCATGTGAGTACACAATGCACATTCTTAAAACTATTTCAGGGCACAGTGATACAGGATCAAACCACAATATGTAATTTATTTTGGAAATTACAAAAGCAGAATTATAGATGTTGGATATTAAACCATGACAATTTAAGTGATATAAAACAAAGGATTTTTTTATTCCCTTGCGTAGTAAATTCAGTGTATTTTAAAAAATTAAATTTACAGCCAACTATTTTTGCTGTTCATTTAAAAATAAACTCATAGTTACAAAATAACATTGGTCAGTTTGTTAGTTAAAGAAAAAATAAACCTTACTTCCAGTGGAAGCACCACCACCTCATGACCACCACCTGCTGATTGTCTAAGAAGGGCTATTTGTAGCCAGACACACTTTTAGGTCAACTATGTTATCCCAACGACTTCTGGGAGATGTTAGTGCTGACATGTTTTTGTTAGGACAACTTTACCTTCCAGGCCTTGAGATGTAACTCTACAAAGCCGCCATGGAGTAATTATTTAAATTACACGAACTTTTCAATATTAGGACAACCTCAGATCATGGGTATACCAGTCAGCAGTGTAGATCTTGCCATAGCAGGCATTTCTACCAGGTTATTAATTTAAGATTTCATCAGAACTGCTTTGAACTGACATGTCCTCCCCTGCTGGGTGCTTGGTGGAAAGTGCTTCAGTCTTCCATATATTGCAGCTCCTAGTGATGTGTGATTTGTACCAGAGCCTGGATATGTGTATGTACTTGGCACGTAGCTTGACTCTTCATGAGACACTAAAATAACTAGTTCCTGCTTGGTAGGCAGTTTTGGGAATAGTTCTGAGGCCATGTTTTTGAGGTCAGACACCACCTTACTTCTTGGGGCTGTGGTCCAGATTGAGTATGATGATCTAGAAAAGTAAACTCTTGTCATATTGCTTTTCATTACAGCTATTCTGGCAGCTTACATGACACTCAGCACATTTTGTGTCATGTACTTCCTCTGGTCTGTCATCTGTTTAGTGTCAGCTTTTTTAGTTTGCCCACCCTGAAGTGACCCTGTTAGATCAGACTTGGCCCAAAATGCTGTTTCTATAAAATTAGTGTTTCAGTATTATTTTAGTTACTTGTGTAGTCAGGCATTTTAATTGTGGTGGTTGAAGCACTTCACAAGCACTAACATACTTGTCCTTTTAATGCTACCATAGTAGGGAAATTTTTCCTCTCGTATTTTGCAAGTTGGTAGCTGACCTGCAGAGAGATCAAGGGCAATATGGTACTGCATAAGGTAAGACTTTCAACATTATGCTGTCTACAGTCAAGATGCAGCAAACAACTAAGATTACTTGCTGTTAAATCATGGCCCCTGTAGTATCAAAAGGCCAGGGGAGTGGCTGTCATCAGACACTCTTACCTTGTGCTTTCCAGCTATCTTTTTTTTTTTCTTTTTTTCTTCCTTCTTCCTGTTTTTTTTTGAATAACTGAGCCACATAAGGCTTCTCAAGGCTGATTCTACCCCCAAAAATGAGAAGGTAGTTGCTGATTAAGCAGTGAAAGTGATTTGCTCATGCCTGGTGATCTTTCAGGAAGCTACTTGGTTTGGATGTTTGTGGTCTGCCTGAGAGAGCAGACATGGACACTGTCAGCAGAGATTTCACATTTTGAAGGCAGTTTTCCAGGAATAAACTTGTCAAGCCATAAGCATTTCAGCCTGCCTGTGTGCACATTTTCTGTTTTTGCCTATTTCATTGGTGCAGGGGAAGGGATAGGGAGAGGAGGGAGAAAGGCAAAAAAAGACAAAAGAAAATTTCTTTAGAGAATCAAATAATTTGCTGCTTGCCTCATTGTAACTCTTCTGGGCAAAAAACCTTCCTGTATCCATTTAATCTTTTAAATGCTGATATATTCCTGCCATAGAAAATTCTGTCTCTGACTCAAGACTTATCTGAAGATCAACGAGAGTAAAAGCTAGCAGTGAGGTATTATAACTTGAAATAAGACATAATTTAATAAATGTATTTAAAACAAGAACAAATGGCCAGATTTTATGCTTTGGACATTTCATGTTTCTGGAGATAAGATACTTGAATGCACAGAGCTTCATTTGGTGCTTTGCAAGGAGCTTTCAGACTGCAGTATAATTAACTTGTTTCCTAATGCTGTTGCTACAGCAGAATAGTAAACTAAACTTTTAGTCACTGAGAACAGATCCAAAAGCTGTAATGAATAAGCAACATGGCTTGTGCAGTTAATGCTCATGTGTTTATTGGGGATGAGGCAGGGGCTGTGTTAAGTGATAAGTATGAAACAACTTTTGTTTAAGTGAATTAAAATTCTGTTCATGAGAGAGAAAGAGAGAAACTTCATTAAACAGACATTTACATGTAAGTGTACTGAAACAGGGATATGGACGTAGTATACATTGGATAATGCTCCCCAATGTGTTTTGAATACACTATAACATCCCTTGAAAGTAAATAATCTATTTTGAAACTGGGGACTACAGTGAGTTGTCTAAGGAAATGGTATTATGACAGTGGAATTGGAATTGAACAGTTGCTCTTCTGTGTCTTGAGTGTCTTTGGTGCACCTCTTCATCTACTAGCCTCATATAAAGCAAAAGGAACTCCATTAAACTTCTGAACTTCAGGAAAAAAATAATAAGAAATACTAGATTTACTTGCAGTAATGACTTGCAGATAATTAAATGTAGTATCATCCCCCATTAAAATATCAGGTAAAAACTTTTTTTATGAAATGGAGAAACATGTCACGTTTCTTCCTTGTGTTTTGCAATGTCAGTTTATGAAAGTCACCTGGTCTTTGAAAAGTCAGTTTATGTAAAGAGATTAACGTTGTTACTTTTTCTCCCTAGGAGTTGAGAGAGGACAACATCATATTAATTGAAACAAAGGCCATGCTAGAAGAACAACTGACAATGGCAAGAGCTCGTGGTGATAAACTGCATGAATTAGAGAAGGAAAATTTGCAGTTGAAATCCAAACTTCATGATGTAGAGCTGGTATGCCCTCTCTTTTTTATTATGCTAATTTTTTTAACTTCTGTTTTTATGCTAGGTCACAGATTCATGTCACAGAAACTAGTGGAGACAGGCAAATAAACAGTGCTTTTAAAGAGGTCTTTATTTTGAATTTTGTGTACATGAATTCTTGAAATACTATAATGTTAACAGTGTAAATATTGCCAGTGCTATTTTGTGTGAGACTGAATTTAATTTCACGCAAGAAAATATATCACAATTTTAAAATACAGGTTGCTTTCATACATATTGATAATGGAGATGTTAAAATCTGTCAGTTAAATAGAAATCTCTTAGATATAAGAAATTAAATCTACTGTAGTAAGTAATCTTTCTTGTTGGAAACAAAACCCCCAGCCATTACAGTGACTTTAAGAATCCATTACTGCTGTAAAAGACACAGAATTCCAAAATTTATTTCTGTGTAAATCAGAGGGATGGCTTATTGCTTCATAGACAAGGAAAGCTAAGAAGTGGCAGTTTATTGTCTACAAACAAAAAGCAACATTGGATTTTATAATCACACTAGAAATAGTAAATACTCTTTCATCTCTTGTATTTTACTTAACAATTCTCCTCTTATCCCACTGTGTTTTGATTTCTTCTGGGTTTAACTGTATAGGACTTTAACTGTATAGAGTTTTCAACAGGGTCTGTTGGAAACAAAGGTGTTCAGGGTGCTGTGTGGAGTTTTCTTTAATGACTGATTCAGGGCATTAAAAGGGTCATGTCATGCTCCAGCTTTTCCAAAGTGGCTGCTGATTTAGAATGATGCTTTTCTGGGTGCCTTTGTGAATTTTTGAGGAATGCTTTTAGAAAGTTTGGGACCCTCAGAGGCATCACTTCAGCTCCCACAGAAGCACGTGGCCAAAATAGTCACAAGAAGCAACAGTAGATTCATTCTCCAGATCTGTTTTCTGGATGTTTTAAAACCCAAATTAGGAGGCCAGTGTTACTTGCTGATCCATGTAACTGGATCCAAATTTGATGTGATAAGTTGAAAAAGCTCAGTCGAACTCAGTTACATCTGCAGAGCCACCAGTGTGTCAGTGCATGATGCTACATGTTTCTGAAGAGCTTTGCTCTGGAGACAGCTTGAATCCAGCCTGCTTTACTAGCCCTGGCTTGTACTGGCCCTGTCATCACTCAGTATGTTCTCACTGCAGTCAACCTCCCTCCAAGTGTATCGTGGACCTCAGCTGACTCTAAACAGGGCCAGTTGAGTTTCTGTGCACTGCATTCTGTGGCATGTATCATAGCCCACAGCAAATGTTTAATGCTGCACATGTATTTTAATATACAAGCACATAGTGTTTAAGGAGATTCTTCTACCCTCAATGTGTGTTGTGCTCATAGCAGTTCAAAACTGACAGAAGAATCTTACTGATAAGCTGAATATGCGTTTTCATTCATGTGTATCTTGCACAGGACCGGGACACGGACAAGAAGAGAATTGAAGAGCTGCTGGAGGAGAACATGGTCTTGGAGATTGCACAGAAACAAAGCATGAACGAGTCTGCACACCTAGGCTGGGAACTAGAACAACTGTCTAAAAGCACAGATCTTGCAGACAGTGAGTACCGGTTTTCCTTTTATTTTGTTCGTCACTGAGAAAGTGACTTTTAAATAAAATGATAAACATTGAAAAAAAAGAAAGCTTTGTAAATGACACAGCAGAAATGTCATACTGGATATTTCTAACTGAATGACTGGGAGGAGTCTGTGATCTTTAGTATTCTGTAGTACAATTAGTACAGACAATTAGCTGGTCTTTAAGTCCCAGGAAGTAGTGTATGCTGAAGTCATTTATTTTTACTAGATACTGAAAAATGTGTACAGTTAAAATAACTGGCTGATTTTTTTTTAATGGTTGATTTGATTTCCATAACTGTCACAAACATAACTAATGCTTCCTTCACTAGTCAGGTTTTAGCATTGGTTTCTGTGTCTAACATTCATTCTGTCTATAATATTATGCCTAAATAATAATGTTAAATGGAAATTGGGAAATAGAAGCTACTTCATGCAGTTCAATATGCAGCTTTTATTGATTATTCATCTGATTCTAAGACTTGCATGTCTAGCTCTATGTAGCAGGAAAAGTTTAACTTGAAGACAAAGGAATAAATTTGAGTAAGCAGATGTTCAGTTTTCAGTAAAGCTGTCTAGAAGAATAGCTTCATTTCGTAAAATAACTGAATGTGTGCCTGACACCAAATCTCAAATCTACTTGCTGTCTATGATCTGAGTCCTCTTTACTAATTAATGGCTAATTAATTGCTACTTTAATTAATAATATTGCAAAGCAGGCTTACGTTAGCCTGAGAAGTGCATGACACTGTTCCTCTTTGTGTAATCAAGGATATTGCTTATTATATTAGTCAGTGGGGGGAAAAAACCACAATTCTCTCAAAACTTAGAAATTGTGATGAAGAGTATTTCAGGAAGATGTAAAACTATCTAATTTTCTGGCTTGTTTCAAATAGCAAGTTTTGCCCCCTTCCTGATTTGATTTCAATAGTGATGTAATAGAAGGAAGGATGCTGGTTTTATTTTGTTATCTCTTATTTATTCATTTCTGTCAAAAATAACTTCCAAAATTTGCTCAACGGAGTGCTTAAAAAAAATGAAAAAAGGTGAGATTCCTTCACTGCACTAACACTTAACATTTCAGCACTGGAGCTCCAGAACCTCTCTGATTAACCAAAGTAGAAGAGAGTGAGAGGAACTCAGAACATCAGTAATCTTTTGTATTCAGTAGGAAATAAAAATTAGTGAAGAAAGCCTGATTTTAAAAAACCCAAGAACATTAAACTTTGAAACTTTAAATTGTTTCACAGAAGTGCTGTCCTACTTTTACAGTAATTCTCCTGAAGAAGTTCCATTTCAATGCATGTTGCTATTTTGAATGCAACTTGTTTGTACAAATAGAGTGAGACTGCAAAGCTCTCTTGCAAAACCTCCTGTCCCTGGATTTCAAGTTGAGTCTGCAAGGCTGGCAGATAGCAGAAGATTTTTAGCTGCTGGTTTGGAGTATTTTGTCAAAATCATTTAAAAAATAAGCATGAGGAAAAGTCATTTAGATGGGCTTTGCTTCAAGGCAGAACTCAACTGGAGTATTTAGTTAATGTTTACTATTTGAGTCTTCATTTATCCAAAACTCTCCAGGTGATGCTTCATAAGAGACAAACAGGATTTTACCATTCTCAGAAACTTGCCAGTTCTAAAGTACTCAGTGTGCTGTTATGTAATAGTACTGATTATTTAGCAGGAGTGAATAATTTTCTGAGACTTAAAGACAATGTTAAAGTCAATTTCATATGAAATGTGGTTTTGAGGTGAAGGGTAGCAATTATTCCATGTGAAACAGAGGGTTGCTCTTATAATTATTCAGGTGCTGAGCAAAGAAATCAACGGAATGATGAGGCTTTGGTGCTGGAAGTTAAGGCTGAGAGGTAGTGAGACTTTTGATCTACAGACATTTAGAGTAAAATATCATCTCTGTTTTAAAACTTGCATAGATTTTGTTAGTTCTGAGATTTGAACTTCAGATGCTTCTCTATGATCCACATTCTGATGGATGTCCTGTGCCTGCATACCTGGTGGTTAAATATGCTTGATGAAGCAGCTGTGAAGAGAAGCACTGGAGCTCACTTTTGTAATAATTGTTTCCATGACTAAACATGATGAAATACCTAAGTTTTCACTACCTTTTGGAACTGCATCGTCTTACTGTTTTAGCAAACTCTTTGTAGTGGTTCACTTTCTGCCTCAATTTATTTCCTCTGATGGAAGTATAAAAGGGTATCAAAATATATTGTGCTACTAACATTAAACACACTCCTAACATGGCTAAAGCAACTTTAAGAAGAGTTAGGAAAGTAAGTAACTTTTAAGATGGTTGTCTGTTCAGGTATTTCCATATTTATTAAAGGTCTTAATTATTGTCTGTGAAAATAAGTTCTGTTTTTCACAAGCTATTTACTTAGCAGTCAAGTTGAAATGATAAGGATCTGACTGCAATTATCTTCATACAAGTGAATCTTAAGGACCTGGGAAGGGAGATGTTTGTGAATTGGTTAGTGCCACCTTCTGATTCTCATGTTTCAACAGCCAGAAAGTCCTTTGTGTTTGAGTTGAATGAATGTGCTTCGAGTCGCATACTGAAGCTAGAGAAGGATAATCAGAGCTTGCAGAACACAATCCAAGAGCTGAGAGATGCCTCCTTGACCTCCAGAGAGAGCAGCCTAAAATTTGTGGAACTGGAAAAGGAAAATCAACAACTTAGCAAAAAGGTAATTTGTTCACAGGAACAGAGCTTTTCAGTTTTTAAACACAGTGCACGCAGGGCTGTACGGCAAGAGGGGTTGCAGGGAATTCGCCGATGTTCTCCAGAAGGCTGAGCATGTTTTTGGGCCTATCTGTTTAACTGCGTTCTAACATTGGTGTGTTCTGTTGCCTTCTACTTCACTGCCTACTTACGTGCATCATTGTAAGCAAAAGTGACACTTCCTGTTTCATAAAAGCTGTCTTTCAGTGCTCGTTTCCCCTGTCAGATTGTACTGTTGGTTGTGTCCCTTTTTGTCATCTTATGGCAGTCACTACTAGGCAAGGAAGCCATGGCCACATTGAACTATTTTGTCTGTTTGAAAGTTTTAATATTGTTTCTGTGTGACTCAAATCACACAGGTGAATTCAGGTTAGTATATTTTTAATTAAGTCTTTTTTGCTGTCCATAGTCCTGGATCAGCTCTTTCTCTTTGTCTTGTCCTTTTGGCTATTAGAAGTTCTCTAGTGTCTCCCTCTCTGCAAAGATCTGTGTTCTTTTAATCTTTGTAACAAACATGCAGGTCATCACATTTTAAATTTATTTTTATATGTATGTGTGTAGCACTCTATTATTAACTGTGATTACATTTAGCTCAAATGCCAGCTCAGTGCTTGTCCTTGTGAAACACAGTGCTCAGTTCACCTCCAGCCACTACCTTTCTTTTTGTCTGGCTAGTAGCTTGCATCCTGAACTCTGATTAATTGAGCCAAGTGCTGATGGGGAAAGATGATGCTTGCTAGTCTGAGTATAAAAAATTTCCATGTCAGTTTTTTCCATGTTCCTACCTTTGCTAAATTATCCAGAATGTAAGGCTCATTTCTCCTTTTCCCACTACTGCTGTAACCTGTACGTGTGAGACATTGATACAAAGATTTCAGTCCTCTCTGGCCTGCATATGGGCTAGCTGAATGCTTTAAAGGACAAGGAGAGAAAGAATCTGGATATGAAATGCTGGCCATGGATTACCAGTATGTAACTCACAGAGCACCAGTTTCTCTGCCAAGAAGAAAAGGTATCCATCACTGGATCATTCCATCTTCTGGAGAGATTCTTTTGTCAAGTTGAGAGGCCAGTTCTGCTTCTTGGCTTTCTTCTGTGAACAAGGAAAATGCAAAAATTCACTTCACTGTACTCCTTCCACACTCCCATTTATGACCAGTTGTGTATGAGTAATTCAGTCCAGCTCTAATTTACGTGCTTAAAATACCTATGGTGTATCTTCAGTTTAAGTCACTTGAACAACTGTGGTCAACCTTTGTCTTTGCCCCAGGCAGATTCCTGTGGGCACCTCTTGTTATGGCGCTGTGTTGGTGCCAACAGTTGTGATTCCAGAGTTAGTCTGATGTTTTTGATGATGATGAATGCATTGACATGGTGGAGTTACCTACACGTCTGGTAGTTAAATAAGGCAAAAAACAGTAGTGAGGAATGCCTGTGTGGTGAAAGTGGGGCACTGTATGCATCAGACCAATGAAAAAAAAAGACAGTTAAAAATACTACTGTTAAGAGCAGTTGAAATGCATTAAACTTCACCAGAGAAACACAGAATATGATGGGAGCTGTTGACTGAATACCACAGACCAGTCAAGTTGTTGATGGACTTCACCTCCCATTCAGGGAGATTTGGGAAAAATAGGTAGTAGACAGTATTCTGTAGTCTGTGTGAGACACAGAGTTGTGTCTCAGTGTACAGAAATCCAATACATGATATGTAAAAGAGTCTTGATTTCATAGAATGATAGAATAGTTTGAGTTGGAAGGGACCTTTAAAGCTTATCTAATCCAACCCCCCTGCAATGAGCAGGGACATCTCCAACTAGATCAGATTGCTCAGGGCCCTGTCTAACCTGACCTTGGATGTTTCCAGGGATGGGGCATTTACCATCTCTCTGGGCAACCAGTTCCAGTGTTTCACTACCCTCATCATAAAAAATTTCTTCCTTGTATGTAGTCTGAATCTACCCTCTTTTAGTTTAAAACCATTACCGCTTGTCCTGTCCCTGCAGGCCCTACTAAAACATCTGTCCCCATCTTTTTTTATAAGCCCCCTTTAAGTACTGAATGGTCTTAAGGTCTCCACGGAGCCTTCTCTTCTCCAGGCTGAACAACCCCAACTTTCTCAGCCTTTCCTCGTAGGAGAGGTGCTCCAGCCCTCTGGTCATCTTTGTGGCCTCCTCTGGACTTGCTCCAACAGGTCCATGTCCTTCTTGTGCTGGGGCCCCCAGAGCTGAAGGCAGTACTGCAGGTGGGATCTCACCAGCGCGGAGTAGAGGGGGAGAATCCCCTCTTTCGACCTGCTGATCACGCTGCTTTTGATGCAACCCAGGATATGGTTGGCTTTCTGGGCTGCAAGTGCATATTGCTGGCTCACGTTGAGCTTTTCATCCACCGGTACCCTCAAGTCCTTCTCCACTGGACTGCTCTCAATCCCTTCATCCCCTAGCCTGTCTTGATACCCAGGGTTGCCCCGACCCAAGTGTAGAACCTTGCACTTGGCCTTGTTGAACCTCAGAGGTTCTCACAGGTCCACTTCTCAAGCTCATCCAGGTCCCTCTGGATGGCATCCTGTCCCTCAGGCGTGTCAACCACACCACTCAGCTTGGGTATCGTCTGCAAAGTTGCTGAGAGTGCACTCCACCCTATGTCTGTGTCATTGGACATTAGAAAGAACTTCTTCACTGTAAGAGTCGTTAAGCATTGGAATGGGCTCCCCGGGGAGGTGGTGGAGTCACCATCCCTGGAGGTGTTCAAAAAACGTTTAGAAGTGGCGCTTCAAGACATGGTTTAGTGGGTTTAGTGGGCATGGTGGCGTGGGGTAGAAGGTTGGATTTGATGATCTTTGAGGTCTCTTCTAACCGTAATGATTCTATGATTGATGAAGATACTAAACAGCACTGGTCCCAGTATAGACCTCTGAGGGATACCACTTGTCACTGATCTCCATCGGGACATTGAGATGTTGACCACTACCCTCTCTGGATGTGACCATCCAACCAATTCCTCATCTACTGAAGACTCCATCCATCAAATCCATATCTCTCCAATTTAGAGAGAAGGATGTTGTGGAGGACCATGTCAAAGGCCTCACAGAAGTCCAGATAGACAACATCCATAGCTCTTCTCTTGTCCACTGATGTAGTCACTCCATCATAGAAGGCTGCTAGGTTTGAGATGTTTGAAAAAAAAAAATGTTTTAAATCTTTTATTCCTCTATCATGCTTTTGTAGTTCTCTCGCACATGTATCCCCTTAATTAGAGGGTATGCATGTCCACAAAGGGGTGTGTTAGGGGAAAGGGGGATGATAGGTGAGGTCTCTCTGATTCAGTGCAGAATGGTTTCTACAGTAAGCAGAAGAGAGGGCAACAGTTCTTAAGGATTATTAAAGACAATATAAAGACACAGGACAAGAGATAAAGAAGTGTTTTTCTCAAATGTTTGTTATATGCCAGTGGGTTTTTTGTAACTTTTCTGAGATACCCATAGTAAAATCTTGCCTCCCTAACGTCGTTTAACTGGATTCAGATTTCATCCACTGTCTGAGACTTCCAAAAATTGTCCGAGTATGCTTGGCTGTCTATTGATCTAGTGCTTGGAAGGATCATATAGCTGGAACAGGACTATTCATGTGGTACAAGAGGAGATTATAAGAAGGAAAAGTCACGTACATCTTTTTTTCCTTTCTTGCAAGGTTTTTCAGAGGCACTAATAGTAGAAAACCCTCCTTTCATGCACAGTTAAGTAGCCGCAGTCCAAGTACTTATCTATTTTCTGTGCATTCCTAACTTCTTGGACTGAAACAAGGTGTAAACAGTAGTTTCTTGCTTGCCTCCAGTTTTCTGGGAAGTGCTAATGAAGACCAGCTATTGCTGAGTTACTGAGTTTATGTTCCAGCTTTCTCTGAACAGCTCCTTTGAGACCAATGAACCTTAACATGGTTATATTTCTAACTGTTAAGCCCTTCTTATCTCCAATCTGGGCAGTCCCTGCTTGTTTAAACACTTCCTGTAATGAGGCACATGTTGATATAGGCAGAGCTCAGCCTCCAGCTATTTCCCACTTGTAAGAATAATTGTTAATACCTTTTTCATTGACATTTTCACTGTTGGCAAAGTTCATAATACCAACACAAAAAAATGAGCTGATATTTGTGCAGAACTGTAGGTGCTCACAGTACTTTACAAGCATAAAAAGGAATAGTTCCTGACTTGGGGAGCCTAGCTCTCTGAACTCCTTTCTTCTGAATACTGAAGAACTACTGCTTTTCAGTGCTTAGTGCATGATGAGTACAACTTTCAAAAGGAGGGAGTAAGAAGACATTCATTGTAGGACTGGGACTTTGTTGACAAACTTCTCACATCCAGTATTGTAATCTGCTGGGGAAAACAGAGGGCTAGCAGAGCAGAGGGAGAGGGACGGTAGACTTGGAAACTCCAGTGCTTTTCTTATATTCCTGGGAGGGGGGGGTGTTGTATTATTCAGTTGTTCACTGAATTGTCTTAATAACTTTCTCTGCATTCACTAGTAGATTAAGGCCATCAATGATGGAGTGACTAGGAGGCAAGTCCCTCAGAAAGGTGAGCATCAGAAACTTAATCGCTGATGACAGGAGCATGACAGGGCATTCAGGCAGGCAGGTGAAACATTTCTTACTGCTGTACCTTATATGCTCAGATCTTAATAGGCATGAAGGAGATTCTTGGCACTGTGAGAAAAAGAAAACAGTCCATTTCCTCCTCTGAGACTGGCAAGCTGCAGAAAGGAAGGAGTACATCTTTCAGCCATCGTCCCCATCTCATTCCTCTCTCGTCTTCAAAATAACTTAAATTTCAAACAGTTATTGTGCCAAGCTGTGGCTGATGTGTTTTGCTGTGTCTCTCCACACAGATTGAGAAGTTGCAAAATCAAATTGAAAAAGAGAAGCAAAGTAATCAAGATCTGGAGACCTTGAGCGAGGAGCTGATAAAAGATAAAGAACAGCTACAAATCATCATGGAGACTCTAAAAGTTGACAAAGACAGACAGGTGCAAACTTCACAAATGTAATATAAAAGCATATGCTCAGTAGTGGTAATTTACTGATGCCATTTAGAGCATCTGGTTCTCTCAGGAAGACAGGGCAATTTGAGAGCTATTAAGTGCAGATTGAATTTGTTCAAACGTAGGTAAAAGGTTTCTTCAAGCAAAAAAAGCCCAGCATGCTTTGCTAGCTACTGCTTCTGTTACCATAGGAGGATCTTCGGACTATTGTAAAGACATACCTTCCCTCTTTGGGGTAAAAAAGCCCTGGATCTTACTAAATGGAATACCAATTGGTTTTAGGATATACAAATAAAACCCCTTTTTATTGCAGAAGATTGGTCTTCTGCCAGCTGTATGTCCTGATTGGTTTGGTTGGGGTGTTTTTAGCCACGCAGCTTTTTTTTGCTCTAATTTAAAAAAATGCTGAGAAGGCATTTATGGCTTCTGGATTAATATTTTAAATGCCCTTCAACTTTTACTACTGTACTGCAATTCACATGCAATGCCTTGACACTATCCTATTATAGGTTCATGCAAGGTATCATCTGTATTAATTTGACTACTGAAGAAAATACAGACACACAACATTGGAGACTGGTCTGTATGTTTTCAACGTATATTAAAATTTACTCCCAAGTTTTGTGGGGTGAAGATTAAATAACAAAATGTCTTATTTGTGTAGTGCTTTTCATCTTGGAGGGTTCTTACCCAGACTTCTACCTGGGAAACTGCACTTTACCACTAAAGTCGTACATTTCAATTAGAGCACATACAGACTCTTTGTGGTAAGAATTAATGAATGCTTCACAAGTAGGGCAGGAAGTAAAAGCAGAAGTACCCTCAATTGTCAGAAAAGGGCAGATTCTGATTTTTTCAGCTCTAAGTCCTTTTTTGATTTCTATGGATGTTGTGTAGATAAGAATCAAATGCAAATTGCAGTCTAAATCACAATTGCTCCAGCTGAAATTTTTGCAGTGGGGTAAGCGTACTGTTCTTACAGAAAGTGCGTCCTTATTGAGATCTATAACTGCTATGAATTTTCAAACATTTTGGGGTTTCTGACGCCTTACAGAGGTCACTTGTGTCTTCAGATCCCAAAGATGAATGTAAACCTAGACAGAAAGATACCCTTTATTAGGAATGGTTCCTAACATAGAATCTGCTCCAAGGTGTTCTCTGAAGGTCCTCTGTCCTCTACCTCGACCTTCTTAGCTGGTAGCACTATTTTTAATTTGTTAGAATCATGGGTTACCAGAAGTAACAATTTCTTCATTACTTTGGGTTGTTGGTTTTAGTCAGGGAAAACTTGAGAAATTTGTCTTGGATTAGATGAACTGCACTTTGTAAGGTAGTTGAATAACATTTGCATGACTTTCTTATTGTTTATGTAGATAAAAGACCTTAAGCAAGAAAATGATCACCTTAATCAAGTGGTCTTATCCCTGAGACAAAGATCTCAAGTGAGCAGCGAGGCAAGAGTAAAAGATATTGAAAAAGAGAACAAGATCCTTCACGAAACAGTTACAGAGGCTAGTAGCAAACTGAGCAAGGTGGAATTTGAGAAGAAGCAGTTGCAAAAGGATTTTGACCAGGTTAAAGAAAAAGTGGAAAGAAAAATGGAAAAAGAGCTCCATCGGCTGGAGAGGGAGAATGAGCAGCTCACAAAGAAGGCAGCAGCAATGAAAATAGTGACAGAAAAAGTGCAAGTTCTCGAGCAGGAGAATGGGGATCTGGAAGTAGAAAATAGGAAGCTGAGAAAATCCCTGGACACATTGCAGAATATTTCCATTCGGCTTGGGGACCTGGAAAGGGACAACAAGCAATTGGATGAAGAAAATCTGGAGCTTAGGAGAGTGGTGGAGACCATGAGATTTACCAGCACAAAAATGGCACAAATAGAAGCAGAAAATAAAGAATTGGAGAGAGAGAAAGAGGACTTAAGAAAGAATGTGGAGATGTTAAAAGCAATGAGCAAGAAATCAGAGAGGCTGGAGCTAAGCTATCAGAGTGTCAACTCTGAAAACCAGAGACTTCAGCAGATTGTGGAGAACAGCAGCAAAAAGATCCAGGAGTTAGAAAAAGAAGTACAGGGAATGGAGAGTGAAAATCGAGTCCTCCAAAGAAACCTTGAGGAGCTAAAGATTTCTGCCAAACGGCTAGAGAGGTTAGAAAAGGAGAACAAAGCCCTAGAACAAGAAATGTCTCAGCTTGAGAAAGACAGAAAAATGCTAGAGAAAGAAACAAAACGGCTTTGGCAGCAAGTAGAGCTGAAAGATGCTATTTTGGATGATAGTACGGTAAAGTTGGCAGTTGCTGAGAAAGAAAACAAGACACTAGAAAAGGAAATTGCTCGATTCAGAGATTCATCTAATAAACTGAAGGAATTTGAAAAGGACAATAAAGATCTCATAAAGCAAGTTACAATTGATAAAAGAACACTAGCTACATTGAGAGAGGTAAGCAAAATACTACTACTGGTTTGAATACGATTCTGTTTTTTATCTCAGCTCTGTGAAGTACCAAAGGGAGACATCCGTCCCATGACTTTTTAATACATGAGCTAGGAGATCTTCATAGCCTTACCACCCATCACTGAGTAGTGTTCCCTTGGAAAGTGGAACCTGCCAAAAGCTGCAATCTAACGCTTTGTGTCCACAAAGACAATGTCTCCAAACGACATCTTTTTTTCATGCAGAATAGGATTTTAACACAGCTCCCACGTGGTAGCTGTAAACTAAAGACTTTGATGCTTCTCTAACACTGTGACCACAGAATTGTTTGCTAACATGAGAGCTCTGGCAGGGGAGATTGACTCTTAAGCCTAGAAGTTAGAGCACTTGTTGAAGACACATTAATACTCCTGTTCTAAAACAGACTTAGCTAAGACAAGAACTATCCCAGATGACCAACCTAACCCTTTTAATAACAGCTCCACCAAGGTTTTGCTTTACAACTACCTACAGTTTTTTTCCCCAAAAGCTTTCCTGCAGAGTGAGAGCGTGCTAAGCAGCTCTGTTGTTAAGCAGCTGATCTCTTGCAGCACTTCTTTCCACTGCAGAATGCAGTAATGGCACTTTTCCCAGTAACGATCTTTTAAAAATACACAATTAGCATTAGGACATTGGCAAACTGATGTGTGTGCCAGAACCTGACACTCTTAAAAGTGGCCTATGAGCAGATTCACGTTATTGCATCTTGCTCTCATTGCCTGCCCCAGCTGCTCTTGTCCTGCCAGAAACAGGATTTCTTGTGAAAGAGCATTCAAAGGAAAACAGTCAATGCTGCAGTAGTAGTGAAATAAATAAGTTTAACAAGACAAATGCAGTAAGCAATTACTTGAAGATTTAGTTTTATTTTAGTTTTTGAAGCATTAGTGTAATTTTGAGGAGGAAAATAAGTTTATCAGAAACATTTGAAACAGTCTCAAGTTGTGTAGCAATCCAGCTTTCCTTAATAATGAACAAAATAATAGCATTTCAGAGAAGGCTTCTTTTTAATCTTTCCCTTCGCAGACTTCTGCAAATTTCCAGTGGTGCAGACCTGTACAGAAGTGTATCTTCTTTTCCTTAGTTCCTTTCTATAGATTCTGCAGAAAGAGTTCATGGATGTTGACACTGACCTTAACCTTACCTTTTTTTCTCTTGCCATATGAATGGATATGGCTAAATTTCTGATATTGGAGAACTATAGAATACTTACAGTTTATGTTTAACAAAGTTAAACATAACTTTTTTTAGTTATGTTTAAAGACTAAACATAGTCTTTATTATTTATTTTATTCTTGCCTCTGTTTGATATCCAGGATAATTTTTTTTTCTTACTTGAAGCACTTCAGTAACTTTGCTGTTCTTTCTTCTTGCCTTGTTTAAGAAAAGTTTTGAGCCGAAACGTGAGCAATATAGTTCTCTATGGTACATTTGCATTTCAGAGAATTTTGAATGGTAGGAATCTTTGAACTTGGCTATGCACAAAAAATGATTTGTCCTTTTTAAACATGCAGGCTGGTATTATGTCTTCTCAGACCATTTCCACACAGACCACTTTACTGGCATAACACCAAAGCATTGTCCCAATATACCTTCTAGTACAACTCCATCAAATCTCCTCCTCATGTGACTTCCTTGTCTGGTTCACTTAAGTTTTTTCCAAAGAAACCAGAATGAACCAGAATGGGCCAGTAGATACCAGAATAAGTGTCCAAACTCTCTAGTCTCCAGAACTGTCCTGTCTTTTACGCGACAATGTGATTATGCTTTTTTAATTTTGGCAGTAATTTACCATATGTTAGAAACTCAAGAGTCAATAGTGAAAATGCGCTATTACAAGTCCCTTGGTAATAACGTGTTAACCATACTATCTCAGGAACCTTTCATGCTGAAGTCTTGTCTCTCCTCTGTGTGTACGCCAGTGTTGGCTGGGCTCTTCAGCAGGGCTTTTTGTCCTAGCTGAGAGGTGGGAACTCGCTCTGCTGGTGTCCCCTGGCCTGCAGACATCCCTTCTGTGGCTCAAGGGCAGGATGTGTCCTGGCCTGCAGACATCCCTCTTTTGGCAGGCAGGCAGGATGCCAGCGTTGGCAGAAGTAATTCAGTACAGTGAGTGAGACAAAGGCCAGAAGAAGCATTCTTCAGATTTATTCCAAGTAAACTATAAATAAAAGCAATCAGTTTAATTCTGCAGTCAGCTGTCACTGATGAAGAATTTTAGCTGACCTTCTTGGAACTAGGATTTTATCCAATGACTTTTTCAGTATTTAAAAAAAAAAATCAATAGTGCTGGGTAATTATCACCACCCTTGCACAGCAACTAATCATGTTAGTGCTGTTACAGGATTTGGTCCTGGAGAAGCTGAAGAGTCAACAGTTGTCTAGTGAGCTGGACAAACTGAGCCAGGAACTGGAGAAGATAGGATTGAACAAAGAACTGCTGCTACAGGATGACAACGGCAATGGCGACATGTAAGGAAACTGAGCTCTCTTAGTCGTTCTTTTGATGCTGCAGGCTTTTTCCTCAGCCTAACTCAAGCCCTTTGCCTTTCTTTTTGGTTCTTATCTGTCTCACTCCAATTACCCTTACCGATTTTGGACATAAAGTGTATCTTTCCATAGCAAACTTGGCAGTATACTGCAAGTTCTGCAAAACTTTTTCTTGGATGGAAGGAAGAAATGCCATTTTCTCTCTCCATGCTAGCCTGTGTTACTACAGTCCCCCTCTGCTCCCCAGTAGGGTAGCTGGGCAGGTATTTCAGTCTGTATTCCTTCTCATACTCTTGTTACAAGTAAGAATAGTGTCTATTAAACAGCGTCTGTCGTTACTCCTACCACCTTTTAATATAAACATAGATGTTGCCTAAGAAATTCCTGATGGCAAGGAATTCCTTTGCAAGTCCTATAGTAATGAACAATGAAACCCCAACAGCCCATATGTATATAGGCCTCTTGGTAAGACCTAATTAGAGAAACATAGTCATCTCATAGCAGTCTTCAGAATCTTCTGCAGATTTTTCTCCTTGTCAAGAATGTGCAAAAGAGCCATGAGAAGAAATTTCTGTAGTGTAATTAGTGTAATTACTTTCTTTTAAGTTATGTGGCTCTTAGATATTTCTGTAGAATCATGCTGGCATTACCTCTATACTGGATTTTTCAAAAGCAGATTCCCCAGCTATAATGTATCAGTAGCAATCTGTGGCAGTAGGGGAAATCATTTTCCTGAAGAAACAAACACATATAGTGTAACACGTGATGAGATTTGAAATGGGTGAAGTCTCCTATATAGATGGTGGCTTGTTATCCTAGTGGCAGACATTGGAAAACTATTCACATGTCTTTCAGAAAAATCAAGATTCTGGAGAGCAAAACTGAATCGGCACTAAAAACAACACTAGCTCTGAAAGAAGAAAAGATTGTAATGCTGGAAGCTCAAGTGAAAGACTCTCTGAACTTGAACCAGCAATTACAGAATGATCTAAATATGGTAAGAGGTTAACTGAGTTTTAATTGTTCACACTGTGGTTCTCCACATTCACATTTCTTTTTTTTTACTGGACAAAAGCAAGTTATCTCTACTTCTGTGACACACCCACACCCCCCCCCCAAAAAAAAAGCAAAAAAAAACCCCAAAAAAGGGAAAAAACCAAACCAAAAAAAACCAAAAAAACCCCACAACATAGAAACAAACCCCGGCAAAAAAAAAAACACAAACTTTTTTGACTGGACTACTTTCTCTTGTCCCTTTCTATATAATGGCACCAATTTCAGAAAAATTGCTGGGTTGGGAGCACGGTGGGAGGGGTTTTTACATAACCACTATTTGCAGATCTCTGTTTTCCCATGTTTTTTTTTCATTGCCATGGTCTTGTTTTTCTGCCTTGTTTAATGAAGGCATAGGCTGAAGAAGTCTGCAATTGAAACATCTCACCTAAGAACGGCCTGTTTGTTAGGTGACAGCGAACTTGTGTCACGGGGCACCTGACTGGAGGCCAAGAGACATGGATTTCTCTGTGTCTCAGCTTCCCCATCTGTGAAGTGAGGGTAATGGTTCCTGAATCCCTTCAAGTCCCTACAGTGCAAGAGAGGAACTGCATATCCCATTGTTAATAATATAAAATCCCATTGTTAAACCAGTGTTGAAGGTTGTTGCTTGTTGGCTTTGCAGGTAAAGAAGGACTTTGATGCACTTAAGCAGACTCAACAGGATGGGCAGTATGCTCAGAAGTCACCAAGATATGCTGCAGAGAAACTCATTCCCAACCACCAAATGAATGAGAATTTGGAAACGGGGCACCGAGAAGCTACCATGGAGCTGCTGAAACTGAAGGACAGGGCGATTGAACTGGAAAGGAATGTAAGCCTTCTCCTATTTCCTGTTATCTCTTGATCTTGCCTTGCAATTGTGAGTGAGTTGCTGGGAACTGGATTTTTGATCTTATAGGAATCTGATAGGTTTTCTGGAGCACTGAAGTCTACCAAATTCATTGGGTATCTCTTAGGACCGCATGGGACTTTAATGCTACATATGTCTTGTATAACATCATTGCAGGGATTAATCCTATGTATAACATCTGTCCTACCTTCATTTAATGCTGTGAATAGTTTGCTTTTGCACATTTGCTGTAGAATGACCATCACTAATTGGTTCTCATCTTTGATAGGACTCCATGTGATCAGGACAGCTGTTTCATTTCTTCCTGTTACCCCTTCAATGCTATCTCTCTTTCAGAATGCAGCTCTGAATACTGAGAAGCAGCTGCTTAAAGAACAGCTGAAGCATTTGGAAACACAGAATATTTCCTTCAACAATCAGATTCTTACACTACAGAAGCAAAACATCTTCCTTCAGGAGCACAACACTGCCCTGCAGACGCAGACAGCCAAACTCCAGGTCAGGACAACCTTGCACCTCTGTTGCCAGGAGACTGGATTTGATTATAGTGTGGAGATGATGACAGCTAATAAGAAAATGTTTGTATTGGCAGGTCAATGTAGTGATGTAAAGATGAAGCCCATAAGGTGGAGCTTAGTTTGAGGTTGGAATTTGTCTAAGCTAGGAGGGAAATTGGCTCTGTAGCTAATGTTTGGTAGCTATCTTCATTAAGAAGGTAGTTAGTTAGAGAGAAATTTTTTTTTAAATGGCAAAATCCGTATGTGTTGTTCCAGAAGCTGCAATTCTGGAATAAAAGATTTTTACTCTTTTTTTTTCCTGTTAATGCTATGCCTGTGAAGGAGCTTGAAAGAAAGGGGAAGAGGACACAAGTCAGCTCCCAGGAGGCATTGTAGCAATGAGTTCCAATCATAATTTTCATACTTTCAGACAAAATGTTGAAGTTGCCAGTGGAAAACAGATACTCTTAAACATTACTTTAATTTTGAAAAAATAAATTTAGCTTGAGAAAGAGAACGGTTTCAAACAGGACAACATTGGATTAGCTTTAATTTTTTAATGTGAATTTCCCTTTTCAAGCTTTTCCTCTTGCATGCTCACAGATATTTTTGTTCTCTAATTATTTGTCATCTGTAATTGAAATATAGAAGCAGTATATAAAATCAGTGCACTACCTATCAACTGAACTCAGACGTGTTAGGAGTATTGTCCACATACACAGTGGTGCAGTTAATTTTGTTGGGTTTGGGTGAACTTAAGTTTTCATTACTTGCACACAAACATGGGCTAACTTTTGGCTTTGTACATGATTGTCAGAGATGCAGTTGAGTTGCAAGTATTCCAGCTCATCTTGGTCTTCAGGCTCAAGAGCTTCTGATAGTAAAACAATGTTTTTTCAGTTTGGAGGTTATCCTGATATTTTTCAGACCTTGGATAGCATCGCTTTGTATGGTGTGTACTACCAACAATAATACCAAAATGATGCCAAATTGTCCATAGATGTCTTAAGTCTACAAAGCAATGGATACATTCTTTGATAACTCTCTACAGATGTAAGCTGCTACTACACGTTTGTTGTATGTACCAGTAGGTGTAAATAAGTAATGCTTATTTTTTATTTGAGAAACTTTAGGTAGAAAATTCAACCCTCAGCTCCCAGAGTGCTTCACTCATGTCCCAGAATGCTTTACTCCAAAATCAGCAGACAGCCAAGGAGAATGAGAATGAAAATCTACTGAAACAGAAGGAGCAGCTGAAAGCTGAGTATGAGTCCTTGCTTCAGGACCATGAACACCTTGCTTCACTGCATGAACGGCAGTCTGCAGAATATGAAATGCTAATAAACCAGCACAGCTGCCTGAAAACATTACACAAAAACCTGGATCTGGAGCACAAAGGTCTAGGTGAGAGGTACGTTCACTGCTCAAGGGTATGGTGTAGTTGGAATGTGCCTGTGTAACAATTTTGGCCTTAAGTGTTGGTCTCCAATTAGAAACAGAAACTATGAAGTTGTTTCCCTGAAAAAGTGTCTTCTCATTCTTGTTGTCATTAAGAGATTAGATGGAAATATTTGCAAAACTATGAATTTTAGATCTCTAAAGGTGGCAGACCACAGATGACTGGTGATATTTAGCAAACATGGGCTTGGGTCTTGGGGATGCTTTGTCAGAAGTAGCTTAAATGCCTTTGCTACATTTAAGGATGTGTGCTAGAATAACATGCAACCTTGAAAAGATTCTCCCAATTCTACTGTGTGGGGGTATCTTTTCTAGTTAGACAGTAAGGTCTGCAAGTCACCTAGGTAATTACTTATGTGTGAGTTGTGTGTATCTTGAGAAGTTTAAATCATTGAAGATTGTGGCTAGTATCAACCTCATGACAAAGGCAGCTCTCTAAAGGAAGCCGTATTGAGCTAGCTGTGAGGTAGTGATGTATTTATTTTCCTCTAGTTCTCAAAGTCCAAGACTTTTGCTTCAGACCCTTCAATTGAATTGCGAAATCAGAGTAATCTGTTTATTGTTTGGTCTCTAGTCACTGTCACTCTCTGACAATTGTGCATGGATTGAACAATGTATATAATGTACTACTACGTAAATGCCACTCTGCCTATTCCTCAAAACTTTTCTTATACAATTCAGTGATTTTCCTCAAAATATCTGTATTTCGGTTCAGTTTTTTTACAAGACCATGAGTTGTTCAGAGCAACTCAGTGGTGATTTTGAGAGTGGACTAAAAACTGGTGCTAAACTTTTCTTTCCCAAAGACTGAGGAGCTGGCAATGCAATATGCAGTAGGTTTTGATGAAGTACAGAAATAAACCTATTGTGATTAAAATATCCATCATGGCTGTGTGACAGGACAGCTGCTTGACTGTCAACTAAATGTAAGTGATTACACGGACACTGTTCCTGCTTATCAAGTCTCTCTCAGAGTGATTAATGGTTCTTATTGATTCAGGCTTTGCTTAAGATTATCACACTGTGGTGTGTTGAGGCAGTTTGCTGGGTTCTTTCTTTTCTTGATAAGTATCAATTATTAAACAGTTCCAGCCTAAGGAAAAAGTGGTTTTCTAAAAATAGGATATCTCTAGTGATAAGTGCTCAGATCATGATTGTAAACATGAACAATTTGGGCTGTCTTATTGAGAAGTGACTGCCAGTGAAGGATGTTGCAGGGGAGCAGATGGTGGCCTTTTCTATACCCAAAGCAGGTTGATTTTGGCAGTTTTAAGAGTGCACTGTCTTCCTTGACAGATCAGTCTCAAAAGATACTTATCAAGGTCATTTGTCCAAGGACAGCCTGTGTCTCCATTTTGCTGTCAGAAAAAAGAGACGAGCCACTTTTGTGTGTGTGTGTTTTATTTTCCCTCCATCATGTGCTATGTGCAGTTCAGCTGGCTGAGGGAGCAGAGGGGAGAAAGTTAGAAATTCTAACAGCTGTAAGAAAGCTGTTTTCCTCTGCCACTCTGAGCATTTAACTGCTAAGATGAAATATCTCACTTTCAACTTCAACTAGAATGCACCACCTGCTAAATTTTCCCAGAGCAGCTCTGTGCAGCCAAGAAGTTTGCTTGTGCAGTATCTAAGAGATGGGTTTTACTTGACCCAACTCCAAGGTAATTTTTTTTCTCAGTTGGCATCAGCACTGTAGTTGTTATTTAAGGCAGGTTTGCACTCCTGCACAAACTTATGACTGCAGCTGGTCTAGAAAAATCCACAGCAACTTTAGTTAGCTTGTGAACTTGTAACACCATGTACAGCCAAGGTCCCAAAGGTTTGTGTAGCTCAACTCTGATGCATTCTAACCGCAGAATATTTTCTGCACCTGAGCAAACTTCATTAAACCTCCCTTGGCTCTGTCTGCACAGTATTAAGCACTGCAGTGGAGTTTTAGTAATGGGTTGTCTGTAACTGCAGTGAAATAGCCTGTCATAGCCCAGCAAACCACAGACATGTGGTTTTGACTTAGCAAGAAAAGGAGAGTTAGTATGTTAGGAACATTTACCATTAATAGCAGTTTCTTGATTTTTGCAGTGTTTGGCTGATCATCTTGGTGAGCACAGAAAAGCTGGACTCTTTTGCTGCATTTTTAAAATGTCTTTACATATTGTGCATTACTAAGGAGAGGTGGTAACTTACTATCTACAATTAATTAGCAGATCCTTGAGCATTGCTTTGTGGCTTTACTCTGTGGAAGTCTAATCCTGCAGAGACACTGGAAAAACAGAATCCCTGCTGTGGAGGATTACATATTGCAGGGACTCATATTACTATGTTACCAATACTGGCTGGTAATTATTTTTCTAGGTTCCTTTTGCCACATGATTTTTATCATAGCTGAGCATTTTTAAAGTTCTCTCGGTCTCAAATACCTACCCACAGTATTTCTCCTAACAAAGCAGCAGAAAGAGTGAAAGCTAAAAGGAAAAAAGAGGAATATGATTGTTCAATCCCAGGAATGGATTATGTCAGAGCCAAAATGGATTTTATTTGCATGTATAAGAAAATGTTTTTAAAATCCCTCTGTCCAAATGCCTGGTGCTTAAAGAAGTGGAGTGAACATGAGTGTTGAATAGCCTACAGGATGGGTGTCATTGCCCCTGGTGGTAGACCTTGTCAGGTTGCACAAATCCTGCTCAAATGGTAAGACTCCATGCTGAATCTGGACTAGAGGAAAATTTTGCCTGGGGGTTTCATTAGAGCTCCAGAGGTGCAGAGTCACTTGCATTTTTGCAGACAGTTTCTTCTTTCTTACCTTTCACCTAATATCTAGGGGAGCAGCTGTGTCTGCCTCAGGGGTTTTCATGCTAGAAAGCAGCATGTGGAGCTGGGCCAAGCTGGTAAAACTGGACCAGTATACTGCTTCCCTCTAAGTAGCTCTCTTTAAAAAATAGAGGGCTTGGATAAAATTGAACAGAGTAGCCCTATCATACAGAAATGGTAAAAGAAAAAGAGTTTCTGCAGAGGCAGCCATGGTGAGCTCTGCCAAGCTGACTGTGGAGTTTGTCTTCTCAGGCTCTGGACTGGCACACAGTCTGTCTTAGATCTTTCTTGGAATTGGATGCAAAACCTTCCTCTGCTTTCAGGTTCTTCCATTTGTTGTACGGACATTGAATTTGAAATGTCCTGGAGCTGAATGGAGCAAGAAAACAAATAAATAAGGTTAATTAAGCTCCACTGCTGTTACTGGGAATGAATAGCGAAAAGCAGCTTTTGTCTGGGAGACAGGTACTTTTCTGTGTGGCCCTTCAATAGACTGGAATTTGGGACAGGCTGTAATTTGACCCGGGGATGAAGGGAATGGTAACCTGAAAGAAAAACAAGTTGGCAGGAGTCAGTGTATTTGGTGCTCTCAGCTGCTTTTGTTTTTGTTTTGAAGTTTTTGTGACTGCAGCGTAACTGTGCTCTGCATTCATCTCTGTTGGGATGAGAGTCACAGATAGATGATGCTTATTCTCTCTAGTTTTTTCAAGCAATGCTGCATCTTCCACCTGGTTGATGTTTTAAAATTGCTTGGAAAGATGTTCCTCCATGACTGGCACGGGTGTACCTGCCCAGGGTTATTTTGGGGCAAAATCCTTTTACCACAGGCACAGAAAAATGTGCTGATGACTTTGACATTCACTTCAGCAGTGTCCCCAGTGGCTTCTGCTGGGGTGTGTGTGTGGGCACAGACACTGACAGAGGCTACCAGGGCGGGAGGGGAATCTTCTGAGA
The DNA here is from genome assembly GCF_000690535.1 of Cariama cristata. Lineage (NCBI taxonomy): Eukaryota > Metazoa > Chordata > Aves > Cariamiformes > Cariamidae > Cariama > Cariama cristata. Next base: position 47,279 of record NW_009592879.1, read on the forward strand.
ACAGCTTGCTGTTTTGCAAAATGGTCTCAAGCCACCTTGTTCTTTGCAGTGTTTTCTGGATGCGGGTGGTGTAGCAGCTCAGGGAGGCTGAGCCTGCCTAATCGTTGCCTGTGCCAAGTATGAGGGGAGTTGTTCCACACCTCTGTTATTTTAACATTCCAGAGATCGAAATTAAAGACATAGTAGATGGCATCTGCCCTCTATCTCTACCCATCTCCCTGCCCTGAGTGATTTATGCACAAATTGTATAAACTAAGTAACAGTGGAAGCCTGGATGTGAACACCAGTGTTGCTCTTGGGGTTCTCAGTAGTGAACAAGTAGAGCCACTCAAGCAGTTGGGTCAGGCCCTGCTTAAAGGTGTTTTGCTATCAACTCACTGATACTAACCTCATCATCTGTCTGGAATATGCAGGAGATTATTACCTATGCAGCATGCCATTACCTATGCATATAACCTGACGTGCATTAGGTTGTTACGTAATAAACTGTTGCTCATTCCTACTGCTTTTTTGTTGCTTTTTGGCTGATGCTTTCTGCTTTTATTCAGGTTTTTGAAACCTGCCACTGACAATTATTTGTGAATGGGATTCAAGTTTCATGGTGCAGTTTCTGCTCACCCTGGAGACTCACATGCTTTTTACCAAATAATCAGAATCTGGAATTGAAGTAAGGTTCTGGCAATTGCATTCCAGTTTGCTCCAAAATGCATTTTTTTCTAAAAGCCTCCCTGCTGACTTATAGTCTAAGCTGAATTTGCATGCTTAATGTGGAATTCTTCAACCTACATCAGTTAAATGTTTAACCACACAAATATGTATGAAACTAAGCAGGCAGGAAAAAAAAATTCCTTTCTGGTCATCGTGGTATTATCTTTTAAGACTCTTAAACTAGAGGAAGAAAAATATTTAAATGAAAGCTGAGAGTATGCTGTTCATCTTTTTGCAGATACAACAGTTTAATGAAACACAAGGCAGAATTGGAAGAGTTGGAAATAGTTTTAAAAACGGAGAGAGAGGTTCTGCAACAAGAGAGGAGATCTAATGCGATAACCACTGGGGAAAATCAGAAGCTGAGGGAGGAACTGGACAGGTATGGTTCCCTTGCGAAATTCTTGTATATATCATTAAAAAGTCAGTTATGCAAAACACACAGTTGTTTTGCTGTGTTGCGTTAACTGTAGCTCCAGAGTGCCTTCATTAGTATGTCTGTTAATTTTTCTCAATTTCTGTCTTATTAATTTGATTCTTTTGTTTAACTTTTTTAAGCTTATCAGTTTCATGGACACTTTTCAACACATACTGTTATTCAGTGCTTCAAACATGGTCTGATCCTGGGACTTTTGCTGAGTCAAAATAGGCTTCCACATGTGGTTCAGTTAACAAGTGTTTCTGTAATGACTTCTTTCCAAGCACTTATCTTTAAGTAGAACTACAAATACCCAAACCCACCAATAATATCTAGAGTTGTGTGAAATGGTTCCTACCCAGGTTTTTTCTCTTAAGGAGAACTGTGTTATGTTTTTACACGATATGATTTAGTTCTAGGAGTTACCATTGCTTTTTTATTTTCTCCTGCCCAGAGAAAGCTGCTATTTGTTAATACTCAAAAGAGACTTGATTCTTGTTATTAAAAGTGGGCCCAGTGATTCATATGATCACTGGATAACTGTTAACTAATGTCAAAACCCCTTTTGTGAACTAGCATCCAAATTTTACATAATGCAGCAGTAAAATGTACCCTTCCCTACAACCTTTGTCCCTGCTGGGGTTCTGTCCGTTATAACCAGTTCAGTGCCACTGTTCATACTACAAAGGCATTTTGAGAAATAGTTTGGTACAAATAAGGGTCTGAGGTCATATCAAGTTAAAGCAGTGTCAGATTGAATCATATTTTAAAATTGCATCTTAAGTTCAGTCACAAAAGTTTCATATGCTGTCCCAATTGTAATATGCTTTGGAACACTGCAGAGCTCTGCCAGGGAGGTTTCCTCAAGCTTGCTGTTTTCAACTCCATTTCTCTAGGGACAAAGGAAGATGTTGCAAAATGTTGGTTGCAATGCTGTCAGAGGGCAAGGCTTAACTGATCTGTCAGCAGATACAGAACTTAATCTTTTTTATTTATCTGTTGATTTAATTTTATACCTTTGTGATTTGTAGACATTTTTAGATTTACCAAAAGCTATAAAAGAATGTCACAGTATCGTCTTACAACATTACAATGTTTCACAGTTCAGGACACTTCAATGCTCATATTTCATGCATCATGAAAAAAATTCTGTGAGTGTTCTTTGTGCCAAATAGAGCTGCCTTTATATCCAAATGCTCTTAAGTATATTGTGCCTCAGAAATTTGTGGTGTGTTTCTTAAACATTGAAGAAATAGCAGTTTTATGTTTCATCTATTTTCCTTTCAGTTCTTTTGTAGATTTGAAATATTTTATAATGCTATTACTACTTTCTTAATAAAATTTTATTGTATGCTTAGAATAACAATGTCTTTATGAGTTAGTCTTTGGAACTTAGTGTTTAATTTAGTGACAGCTGCACACTGATGGTGTGGTCTTTGAATGTGAGGTACTTTCTATGAAATGTCCTTCATAAGCCTGCTGGCTTCTTTGTGTTTAGGGTGAATTTCTTGCACAACCAACTAAAAGCAGAATATGAAGGGCTGCATTCACACACTAAAGAGCTGAAAACTTCCTTGAACAACTCTCAGCTGGAGCTGAATCGTTGGCAGGCTCGCTACGATGAGCTGAAAGAACAGCACCAGTCCATGGATATCTCTCTGACCAAGCTGGATAACCACTGTGAGGTGCGTAGCTGTAGGTGGATATACCACTGTCATCTTGTTAGAGAGCTAACATTCATTGTGTGAAGCTTTTGGCACACTATGTGTAGAAGGTCAAGCTATGTGGTCATAATAACACCTCCATATATTTTGAAGTTTATTGATTCATATCCTAGGTTGCTATGCTGTTGTGTTAGCTTGATTATGGTACACTTCCAGGGAAGTCAGATGCAGAGGAGAGATTAATCTCTCTATCTTGTTTAATAGCTGTTGTCCCGTCTAAAGGGAAATCTGGAAGAAGAAAATCATCATCTCCTGAGTCAGATTCAGATGCTGAGCCAGCAGAATCAGATGTTACTGGAGCAGAACATGGAGAACAAGGAGCAGTATCATGAAGAACAGAAACAGTACATGTAAGAAACTAGAGATTTGAATTGTGAAACCTAAAATTGAGTCATCTAGACAAACATAGAATACAAATCGTCTATCAAGAGTAGAAGGACAGGCAGGGAATGATAGGTCTACGTTGTACCTGGCTAGAAAAGGGGATGTTTAGGAAGAGATGTATGTAATGGGGAGAAGCTACAAAATTTCTTTGCATTGCCTTACCGCAAAGTGATGTTCAGGAGATGCCTGGATAAGCATAGCTCTTTTAAAAAAATATAGATGAACCCATATGAAAAACTTAGTTATAAAAGATGGAATGCTAAACCCAGTGGTACTTCTCAAAGGTTTCTGAAGAGCTTGGGAAACAGCTGAGTTGCAACAGAAACTTAGTCTTATAGGAGTCATTTTATATTTAGATTCCTGAAGAATAGCAAATATTCATACTTCTCTAGTTTTTGTCATTTGCATTATAAGAAACACTTCTTTTGATGTTGGTTTTAAGAACGCGAGTGTCAACATACATTGCTGTATCCCCCATGCACAGGGTGACACACTTAAGTGAGATACCCTGTTTAAACATATTGTACCTTTACGAAGAATGCTGTTATCGCTGCAGTGAATTTCTCTTATAGGCATGAAAGAAGGAAGAAAAGTGTTCTTAATCCCAAGAATTTTAGTCTGAGCACCTCAGGGTGATGTGGGAGTTACTGACTGAGGTTTATTTCAGTACTGGATTATATGGTTGAGATGTTAGAAATTGTTTACTGAAATTGGCTGAATACAGTTCAGATATACTCTAAGCATGTTTATCCAGGTGTCTAACAGTTCTGTGTTAGAGGTACATTAGACCTACTACTTGAGTGAAAAAAGATTTGCTAACATCCACTGTGCAGGTTAATAAAATGAGTAAAAAAAAAAAGTGAGATTACATGGCAGTGCTGAAAGTGCTTTGACACTGCTCACAGGAGACCAAAGTAGTCTTAGAAAGATGAAACATTCTTTATTTCTCTAGTTACAACAGAGTAAGCAAAAGAGAAATAAAATACCTAGTTATCACATACACAAGAAGTTCAAACTATGTAAAGATCTTAACCCTTGAGTAATAGTCAGTGACCTGTGAATAAGATTGAACAATCAGAAAATGAATTTTCAAAAAACAAAATAAGATCAATCTTAACACCCACCAAACAAACTCTGCCTGGATCATTAGTGAGTAATCTAGCACCAATCTACTGTTGTTCTTTCACCTTTCATGCTTATTGCACAAAAATCACCCATCAGGATTTTTTTGCTTTTGTATTTGCCCTGTCTGAACAGACAGTGGATGAGCCCAGTAGGATTCTGAAGGTAATGCGATAGGAAGATAATTCGGTCTCTTTCCTCTCTTGGTGGCTTTTGGTCTTCAATTTTTTGATTATGCTTAATTTCATACAGATGGTTCAGAATGTGATTTTCCCCCTGACAGTGATAAATTGAATGCCTTAAGGAGACACAAGGAAAAACTTGAAGAGAAGATAATGGATCAGTACAAGTTTTATGATCCTACTCCAAAAAAGTAAGTCGCATATGGGTTCAGTTCTGCTAGTGTTGTACAGATTTGTGAGGGTGAGAAAGGGGTCTCCATAACTGGAGATAACAGAAATTTCATCTGAAATAAGGACAGTGTCATCTCCACTTCTCTCTTCACTCTAACTCTGCAAGCCATTTCCCTGAAGCAGCAGGTTGTGTTAATACAGAGCACAGTACCTCACATGGGGCTCTCTGTTTTAATACTAGAATCTGAAATAACATTAGTTGGAAAAGAGCCACTTTGCCTTGATGAATGTCATAGAATCATAGAATGGTTTGAATTGGAAGGGACCTTAAAGATCATCTTGTTCCAACCCCCCTGCCATGGGCAGGGACCCCTTACACTAGACCAGCTTGCTCAAAGCCCCAGCCTGGCCTTGAACACTTCCAGGGATGGGGCAGCTACAGCTTCTCTGGGCAACCTGTTCCAGTGCTTCACCAGCCTTATGGTGAAGAATTTCTTCTTTATATGTCATCTTGTCCCTAGCAGGGGAGGAGGGACCCCCAATATGGTGACTAAGCAGCGGTAGGAGCTTCCAGAGCTGCTGTTTCAAAGGGGATAAGCAGTCCATCTGAGAGAAATTACTTAAAAAATTTATATTAAAAACAACAAAAAAAGAGCCAAGCTAATTCTACCAGACGTAGTTCTGACTGATAGCCTTAGCAAAGAGAGGGATTAATCTTTAAAGCAGTTTTCATTTCTTTCCTTCTCAGTCTGTTCCTGTAGTAGAGGTTTTCACACTGTTAAAATGTCTTATGTGGGTCCATATGTGTAGTTTAGATTTCTCGCAGAGGGAATGGTTGTCTTTCTCACATTTCTCATGCTGAAGAAATATTTCTGTAAAATAATTTTTACTTTGGGAGAGAAGTGGATCTCAAGCTCTCTGAAATTCATACTGCATCTTTCCAACCAATTCATGACAGCAAACAAATAAGGATTTAGGATGACTTGATAGCTTTAGCACAGCTGTGGATTTTTTCAGGGAGTATTTCTTGTAGCGTTTTATGAATCCCATTCACAAAACCTGCTTTATCAGGAAAAACCACTGGATTGGAGCCAGAGCCTTAGTCAAACTAATCAAGCCAAAGAAGGAGACTACAAAGGAGCGGTTGAAACCAGCAGCAGAAAGCCCTCCATGGCATTCTGAATTCCCAGAAACAGTAAATTCTCCATCTGCCTCCCAAAAACTGAAACATCAACAGGAGACTCAGGATAGTACCTCTCAAGGTTCAAACTCTATGGAAGAGAGAGAGAACCCTGGGGGTTCTTCAAACAAAGGTAAGGAATGTCCAGCCTAAATTCATGAGCTTAACAGTATTTTTTAAAAGATTTTTTAAAAATTTAATATGTAGGTTATATTAATACTCTATAACATTATGTTTTATATCCCTTTTTTAAGTAAACTAAAAAGTGTTAGTAAGCAAAAAAACCCCTAAACTAAAAAGCTGGGTAAACTAGTACGTGGGAGTTTTTTGTTTAGTTTGGTTTGTTCCTTTTATCTACTTCTTCTCCCTTCAGCTTTTATATATAGTTTCTTGGTTTGTCTGAGGGTATTGCACATTACTGAATAAGTTGGTGGAAATACTTCATTTACTGGGGTTTTGCAACAAAGCAGTTTAAAGTTGGACCGCATAATATTATGGTTCATTAGCCATTATTCTTCAAATGGGTAATAGCTGGTCTTACAGCCACTGCCAGGAGATGGCGTACATGCAAAAGAAATAACATAGAAAATGCTAATTTATTTTAATCTAATTGGTTTGGAGGATGATGCCGTGTTTTGACTTTGAATCAAACTAAGATTTTCTTAATGTAAAATGATGAAATTATTTTTTTAAACACTCTGAGGTGAACATAAGAAAGATGGAATGATTTCTGTTTAGTTAGTTCATACAGTAAATCAGGTGTTCCTAATTATGGGAAATTTAAAAGAAAGCTCCTCAAAATAAATACTCTGTGACTGTTATTAAAGGTTATGTATATCCCAAGCTTTGCTTATTCTATTGAGATCACTTCTGTCAGCTTCTATATATAGATCATTATCGTCCAGAAATACTTTTTCAAGAAGTAATTTTGAAATTAATTCTTAAATGATAATTCCTGTCTTCCCACTGGGGACTGTGGGAAACAGAAGGGGAGCAGCTGAGGATTTCCCATTCTCCATTCTAATTCTTCGAGGTTGTTGATTCACTTGAAATAAAAATGCATGTCTCGGATCATCCATGTGATTCCCAGAAATGTTATGTTTAACATGCATCTAAAGTTCAACCAGGCAATTTGGGCTTGGGTTTCCACAGAACAAGGCTCTCATGGAGTGCCAGAGATAACAGAAAGTCTCTGGGGCTTCACTCGTTTTGATGTTACATGAAACATGCTTATGTTGAGACGATAAGCATCAGTATTAAAGCCTAGAAGATATCTAGGAAATTTTGAGTATGTTATCACCAAGTAACATGCACACCTATTTGATTTTACGTTGTTAAATAAAAACATTTTGGGTAATCTAACAGTAATTTCTTAATAGACTTGCTTATATTTTATCTGTATGCATTAATCTATGCATTAAACTGAGTCAGATTAACTATGCGTTAATCAGTCCTCCAAATGTGTATAAGTCTTTGAGCTTTTTTCATTTTTACTGGTTGTGTAGTCTTTAATCTGTTTTAAAACACTTTAAATTTTATTTATGAGAGTTTATTTTTACTTTTTTTTCTTCTTCTTTTTGGGATACCTGGGTGATAACAATTTAGCTGCGCAGCGCAAAAAGATTGCCTTTTTGAGAAGCAAAATCAAGGATAAAGAAAAGTCTCCTAAGTCTCCATCGAATCATCAGTCTCTCTCTAATCGGCTCCGGTTCTGGTCTTCTTCCGACATCCCATCCTCTCCTAATGAACCTCTTTCTTTCCCGGAATTGGGAGATTTCTAACACCTTCTCTTTAGCATTTATCTTCATTTATTTATGACAAATATTTTAAACCAATAAAAAAAAATCCCACGTGCCTTAAAAGAACACACACCTTGATAGAAACACTCAGCATGCCTTTACAATACTCTAAATACAAGCACAGATTAGTGAACATGGACTTAAGTTTTCCTGTAGAGGATGAATCACTATTGCACACTGTGGATCATTTCTTCAATGCAGCACACTTAGGGGACCTCATGGCATACAGTTTGCGTATGTATATTGGCTGTGGTGCATGTTATAAGTAAGTGAAGTTGCTATGCGCTTTGATATTTTCTTGCAATCACACACTTGCATCGTGTCCAGTTAAAGTGTTGAACTGATTTGCTGTTGCTATGCTTTCTACAGTGTTGTAGTCCTACTAAAATATAAATCTAATATATAAGCAGTCTCAAATCCTGGAGATTTTTCCAATATTCTGTGCTGCTAAATGCTAAAAATGGCAGGTTTTGTAACATCTTTGTCTGCTTTTAAATAGTCTAGCTTTGAGTATAGAGTGGAAGCTACTGGGAAAATTATCCCACACAAAGTGTCTGGACGTTTGCATTCAAACCTGCTGTTTAGAAAGGTTTTACACTTCCAGCTGTGAAAATTCATCTTGAATTGAGCTAAAGTTTCAGTTTCTCCTGCTTCAGTTTTGACAAATTTTTTTGGAAGAAGAAAATAGATTTGTTCTCTTAAGATTTGGAATAACCTTCATCATGGATCCATTGCCCAGCTTCTTATTGCCTGATAGTCACAACCTTGTGGCTTCTGAAACGAATGTGTGGGTCCAGTCCTCACTCTGTGTTAGAGAAACGTATGCAGCCCAGACAATGCACTACAGGGAGCTCAGCAGAGAGGCCAAAAGATCTCATCTCCCTTCTTGCTCTGAGAATTGGCCCTCTGTGGCACAACCAGGGATGCTGGCACAGCAACCTGTTGCTTCCTGTTTGGGAATTTATAGAGAACATTTGTCTCTAGGGCAATTAATAATTCTGGCATCTATGGAAGGTGTTAAGTGCATCTACAAAGTCAATTAGAAATACAGATTTGCATGCCAAACTTTAACCAGTAATTGCCTCTAGAGGCATGCCATAAAATTCAGTTCTGAGAGAAAGTGCCAGCCCTGTGCTATGAAGCCCACGCAGACTGTGGGAGAAAATAGTGTTTCTGAAGTCAACTTCCAGGAGTCATGTAGGATGACATTAACGTGGTCCATTTCTCTAATACAACTTTGCTACTGCTCTGCACTTTGAACTAACCGTCTGTCCATTGTCTTTGCAAGTTGTTTACTTTGACCGCTGCACTCTGTTTTCAGCATTTAGTTACTATTAGTTAAGCAAGTACTCCATAGAAATATATTTATAAAACTAGAATCTTGCATCTCATTAAGAGTGTTTCCTATAGTCAGTGTTTAAATTTTGTTCTATTTTATGTGTGCCTTAAAGTGTTAATTCACATTACAAGAAATCAATTAACCTACCTCATCACTAGGAAAGATGTCTTCAGCTTTCTGAATCTAAATAATATTCTAGGAGGTAGTTCTGTTGTTCTTATGCTGAGATCCCAGGAATTACACTTAAAAATCATTGCACCAGAGCATCATAAAAGCAGCAGAGTTTTAACCTTGTAGAGACTGAGCTCTTACCCCACAGCAAGGATCTAAACCTGAAAGCAATTAGCTTAGTGTGCAGATCATGCTGGATAATTTCCAAATCGGCATTATTTCTTTCTGAATAAGAGCGTGACTACTGTTACTCTTTCCTTATTCTATTCTATTACTGAAGTAAATGCTTATAAAATGTACCTGCAAGGAATAATGTTATGGGAATTTCACACCTTACTTATCTTTTCTGCATTCATGTCTTTTCTCCTTTTCTTTCTCCTTTCACAGTAATTGTTGCATGTATAATACCAGCCCTCCCACTGGCACTAAGCAGCCCTTGGCACTCCCACACTTTACAGAGAGCACACATGATTGAAAAACTGGTGGCAGAAATTTCCTATCCGATACTGAACTATTTGTGGAAGAGCTTGCAAAACTACCTCCTCTGTTGTGCAGTTTCTTTGTGCCTGCTTGTCATGTTTGTATGGGCGGATAAATACAAATCTAATGCTGTTTTTCATTGACTTGTATTTATTTACCTCTCTCTCTCAGTGCTAATGGACCTAAAGCAAAAGAGGAATTCCCATCACGGAGGCAGCAATGATAATGTTGAAATCTCAGCAGGCTCTGTGACAAAACACTGCTGTGAGGAGCTGGGTCCCAGGACTTACTCGACCTCAGCTATTCATCTGCACACTTCCACCCCGATCTCCAGGCTCCAGAGCAGACCAAAAGGTGTGCGATGCATTTGATGTACCAGCTGTTAGTACAAGTCAGGCTACTTCATAGTTCCTGCTTGGGTAAAACATGGCTTCTGCTGGTATTCAAGTACCAAAACAGAGCACTAGTATTTTCACTCCTACTTTATCTGCTTAGTGGTTTAATCAGTCAGATACAGGGTTTCCTCACTCTTGTAATGTCATCAACTTAACAAACCACATTTGGATATCAGTTCTCCCGTGGTTCACAGCAGTGGTTAGAAGATGGCTGCTTTTCCAATGTTGGCTCTATAGAAGCCTCTTGATCACCTCAGTGTTCTACACTGCTAGAATGCATTGGAGACTGACCTGAAGGATTAACTTTCCTGTGTTTAATATTGCCTTTTAAGTTTTGTGTTCCTTTCAGGCTATAATTCAGAAGATAATCTATGTGAACAGTCCCCTGAGGTAGAGTTTGCAAGCACCAGACAGCATGGTAAGGTCGTAGCCTATACAAATGTTCTGAACCTCTACATTAAGACTTGTTTCATTGCATCCACATGAACTGTCCTGGAGCATTTTAGATAAATTAACGTGATAGAATGAGATGTAATAATGCAACACCATTTTGGGAATGTGGTTCTAAGTACTTCTGGTTTTCTGTTGAGAAGCTTTTAATGGACATTTTCCTAAAAAATTTTTTCTAAAACAATGCTGACATTGAGACAAGTTGCCTTGGCCCAGCAACAGATACTTTAATGCATGTCCCACAGATTTGTTGCTGATTTTTCTGGACAGTATTCAATTCCTTCCTTAAGGGAGTGAATCAGCGATAAAATAAATTCGGGGTGGAGAGTGTGGATGTACAACAGGAACACTGGTAGAGCAGCAGCACTGCCTGCTTAGAGGTTTGTGGAAGACTTAATTTCCAGGCTGGTTACCAGCTCCTTCCAAAGAAACAAACTGAGAAAGAGACAGCAACTTGTTGTTAAACTTTTACAGTATTTACATTACTTTGTTTATAGTTGCTGTAAAAGCAAAACTCAAAACATATTTCTTTGTGCAAAAAAAGAGTGAGAAGAACAAGATGTGTCCTGAACAACTTGACTTGAAAAATGAAAATGGTTTTTACTCTGTCCAGACTTCGGCATCCTGTGTATATTACGTCGTTACGTTTTCAAAGTAACTTAGTTGCACAAGTCCTGTTTTCAGAAGGCAGGCTATAGCCAAGTCTTTTAAGAATCAGAGGAACTTAAGATCTGCTTGTTCAATGCTTATTTTGTCTTTTTCAGTGTCCAGGCCAAACAGTTTAGACAGCAGTAGAAATGCTTCCAGCAGTAGTTCACCTCTCAATTTGAAAGGTAAAGCTTTTACAACTGAGTTGTGATAAACGAAGTGAAATTCCATGAAACTGTTTGCAAAATGCTGTTTTCCTTCCAATTAAATTTGAAGACTGTTGTTTTGAAATTGTAACGATTGTGCAATCTGGATATGGCTGACTTGGGAATCAAAACTGCTGGCAAGAAGTATTTTTCTAAGATTGGTTCTGGCAAGGTGTGGCTTGTAAAGCAGGCAGTCTAGTTTTGCATCAGTCTGACTGACATCATAACCTGGGAGGTATCAGGCCACTGTTAGATTCCTTTTACAACAACAGGTCTCTGCTGTTCTTACTCTGTACACAGCTTGTGTATGGAATCAGTATGTGCTCTGGAGATTTGCTGAAATTGTGCATCCTTGAAGGATGCCAGGAGACCTGGTGCTGTGGAAAAATGTACTTCCTGCTTTCCCACTGCCAGGTTCTGGCTCTCAGATCACACACGGTAAAGGCTGGGAGATCTTCCAGTGGCACAGAGGTAGTAAAGAGGCTCTCTTACTATCTGTGTTATTCCTATTCTTTGGACAAGTAGTTGTGCTTGTTTAACACAGAGGCTCAAAGTATGTATTCTAAGACATTTACTAATCCTGATTTTCAAAGTTCTGACTGCCTTGAGTTCTGTGGAAGTAGAAAGTAAGGTCTAACATGCCACCTCTAGTCTGTGTGGAAATGGCCCTGAACAATAAAGTTCCTACCTCAGTGAGAAATCTACCGAGATGAGGGAAGAACAGTGTCTTTAATGATATTTATGCTTCTCCTCAGGTTCCTTAGATCATATCCATGGTAGAACCGAGAGTCTCAGCAGTGAAGATATGGTACCAAGCAGAGAGGCACCAGCCTTGCTCCGAGACACCTATCCCTTTCACTCTGCTTCTGCTGTCTTAAGCCCTAGCAGCAGGCATGAGTCGTCCTCCCACAGAAATGGTTTGATCTCTTATGATATACCTCAGAAGAGTGCTTCATCCCAGTCTTACGCAGGCAGGCAACGGTCTGCCTCACCTGGCAGTGAGATGGTCACTTTGGAAGAGTTCTTGGAAGAAAGCAACAGGCTGTCCCCACCAAGTGTAAGTAAATAGAGCTAGATAGCCTATCTCAGATGTCAAAAAACTGTTCAAAGCTGATTCAGGGGAATGAGGGTATAGGGAAGCAAGGAAAGGCAAGAAGATCCTTGTTCATATCTGTGGAACTTGCAGAGAACCATCAAATCTTGCAAAATGAATGAAACAGTTCCAACAATTAGGGCAAGATTAACTTTCACACAGCACTCTGCTAATTTATTTTGGTGTATCAGCTCTGGCAAGTCAGGCAGATAATTCACTGCAAGTACTATGTGTTGGACTGCTGGGGCTTTTTAGTATAAAACACTTGCAGTTAGTGTTTCGTATTATATCATCAGTTCTCAGCTCCAGTTATTTTTATTTGTGAACTGATTAAGTGTTCTGTGTAATTTTCAACTGCTAAATCTGTAATTAGAAATGAAACCTAACAGTAGTTTTCAATTGAAGTGCAAAAGATGCATTTGTTAAAACTATCTCCTAATCTGAAAATACCATCAGTGTATTTGAGAGAGAATGTTTTTCTCACCAAAGGAAGTTCTCGATGCTTTCACTGTGCTGTGGGTTTGTGTGCTGACTGGCACTGTTCTGTTGGTTCTTGGACTGCAAGAATATGCCGCACGCTGAAGTGCTTTGTCAGAAATTAAGTGTTTGTTTTCTAGATGGCATTTGTCTTTTACTGCTCAGTTATGCTGTACAGTAGTGAGCCGGTACAGTATCAAGCATGTTAATATCTTAACAATTTGCTGATAGTGTAAGTGAACAGATGTTTGTTTCATGAATGCCTTGGTAACAGTATTGAAATCAACAGAGCTGTAACATTTTATGGCATCAGTAAATTCTGGTCCTTGAATTTTCAGAGCAATATTTAAATATACCTCCTATTCCCTCATTATCCTAAATACAATTCTTGGCTTTTAGAAATGTTAAAATTTGATTTTTTTTTTGGTCTGTTGTAACTACTTGACCATGTCTCCATTTTCATTCTTTCTGTCATCCTTGTTCCTTTTCAGCGTCGGCGCAGTTTAAATGAGAGTGAAATGATTTCATTGCACCAATTTCTGTTAGAAGCTGATGCACTCTATCCCTCTTGCTACTCCCTATGTCCTTCCCTCCGTCAGGAACCTTCGCAGTCACTCGAATCCGTCCTCAGTCATTCATGTCCTGACAGCGTGAGGCACAGAACAGGCAGGGGAAATAGGAGATCTGCTTCACTGTATATCCCCAGGGTATCCGTTGTTCGTGCTCTGAAGGCAACAGCTCCCAACTTACCACAGCTTTTGCTAGCATATTAATACCTATAGAAGCATACTATAACTCTTAGCTGTTATTTTAAAAGCTGCCAGATCACTTGCATTAATTGCTCGTAAAGTATTTCCGGTGCTTGTTCATAAACGTGTGTGGTTTTGGAGGACTATTCATTCTGTAATGTTAATACGCATAACAGAAGCTTAAAGTGAAGTTAAAAGTAACCCTAACGCTTTACCGTTTAGTTGAGCATAGAAATCTTCCTGCTGTGCTATTGCCATTGATGGTGTTCACTTCTAGCAAACAAGTTTTGTGACTGGGAGAATTGTTTTGAACGCTAGTGAAATTAATATATTAAGCTTTAACATACTCCCTAGAGAAAAGAAATGAATTTCACGAGCTTGTTTCGGCACGTTTTTTGTGAAGACAGCATGTCCCGTAACTATTCTGTGCATGCCTTGTACTAATAGTCCAATGGCACCTGATTGAATATCACTATTTTTTGATTGCATGGACCATTCCCATGAAATATTCATTGTATATTTTCTTTTACTGCCAGGTTAATTGTCTGACTTGAAATTTGCAAGTTAATTGTGGGCAAGCAATAATTTCTCAATTTTTTTAATACTTTTTTGTACAGTTTGTTACTTTATACACACAGCTTTTAACACGTATAGTATATTGACTGGGAGAGGTGAGGGGGTTCAATGGCGAAGCAGTGAAACTTTCTTTTAATGCTAGCACATCTCCCCAAGGTATTCTCTCCTGTTATATCTCTGAAGTTACTGGAGAGTGTTATCCAGATGAACTGTGTTCTGAAAGATGACAGACCATTATTGATATCTGCTGATACCAATGGCTGTCATTAATATGTTACAGTGACAGTGGCTGATGTGAAAGGAAGCAAAAGAGCTGCTGCCCAGGTTGCAAGTGAGGTGAAATTTTTTAAATTTAAGACAATTAATCTGGCAAACAAGGCTGTCATGATCTAATTATGATGAGCATGTTACTCCTTGATGTGGATTTATACCCACTGTAAACATTTAATTCTTCTGTTCCCCACTTCAAAAATAAAATCTGTGGTTATATTTGGGTTGAATTAAGTGGGAAGGAAGAGTATCTGAACATGAAGCTCTGCATGATTCTTGAAACAGAAAGTGTTGTCATTAATGTGGCATGTGCATATTTTCTCACACCAGGACACCTCCAGTAACAGAGATGACGTGCTCAGTGATTATTTTAGGAAAACAAATGAACCTTCAGCTACTGGAAACCTGCTGATTCAGCCATCCAGGAAGGAGGCGGCTAAGATGTCCACTAGTCTTGTTGCTCCAACTGTAAAGATGACCATCGCCAATGAAGAAGGAACTGGAAACTACATGAAGCCAAACCTCAGACAAGTTGAACCTGAGTCTGTGGCAAACTCCCAAGGGTCGCTTAAGTTTCCTCACACACCCCAGCACCAGCCTGCCAATGGGATGCGGCAGATGGCACAGCCTCAGCAGCCTGGAACCACAAGCAGGAGAAGTACATCACTGAGCAGGGCGTATAGCTTAGCCTCTGCTGACCTCCTCAGAGCCAGTGGGCCGGAGACGTACAGGCAGGAGAGCCCTCAGAAGTCAGCAGCAGACCTGCGTGGAGGCAAAGATGCTGTCAGTCAGAGCACTAGGGCTTCTGTGCCAACAAGCTCCCAGGCAACCTTAAGAGAGAGGCCACAGTCTGCAAAAGTGGCAGGTTCCTTGCAAGGTGCCGATTCCCGCTGTCGGCAGCTTGACACAAGGCGCCTTTCCCTGGCCCCGCCAAAGGATGAGAGGCCGCTCTCCTTCCATCAGTTCTCTGCTTCACCCACTGCATCCACCAGCAATCTGAACGTGCAGCAACAGGAGCGTGTGAACCCTGGGCAACACTACTCACCTGCATCACACGCTCCCTCTAAAGTGAAACCCAAGCCAGCCCCTCGTACTGGGGAGGTGGTCACAGTGGCCCCTGCCAGAGCTGTTTCGAGCATCACTGAGGGAAATACTTCCCTAGGGCAAGGCCAGGGTGATGCCCTACTTACCAAGTGCCAGGGTAAGCTACCAGAAGGCAACTCTGGGGCTATGGAGGAGCCCATGAGAGGAGGCAGCTCCAACAGCCCTCCCAGGTCTCCAGACACCCAGGGGGATCAGCAGACGGTTTGGTATGAGTATGGGTGTGTCTAACCCACGGATGCAGCTAGTAGTATGTGTGTTTGGCATTGCTGATGTCCGGGTAGTATTTGGTTAAACACTGTGCCGGGTCTTAAAAGGCATCACATTCATGCTGCTCTGAGTGTTCTTCAGGTACTGTTTTCTAGTTGGACAAAGTATGATTTAGAGAAACGAGGAGCAAAACCCCAGCCCTTCTTTTAACACTGTTGTGCCTAAAATAAAGTGGAAGCCAGACCTAATCTCACAGCAGGCTTGGCATCTGATTCTCACAGGTGCTAAGTATTTCCCACTCCAGGAGAAGCTTAGCAGGGTCCTCTGTCATTGCTGCACTGTGCACCATTTCTACCTGCATTGAAGAAGAGAGTTTCACAGGTTGTGTGTGTGTGCTGAAACCAGCCCCACCATTGGTAAATAACTTAACCATACTGAAAAGGTCATGTAAAAGTCAAACTTTTCCCTCAAAGAAAGAACCAGACACTTGGCTTAAGTAGCTTAAAGAGAAAGCTGAAGAGCAAAAGTGTGGCTTTAGCCATGGATCTGTTAAAATCAATTGTTCTTGCCACAGCCACATTTTATAGAGGTAACGTGTAGACTTCAAGGGTCACATCTTAACCTTCCCCACTGGGACTGTGTAAACACAGAGAGGCCAGTGTAATTGCCTCACTGCCTTCACTACAGCTGTGGCTCAGTGCATCCTTGACTCTGCAAGCCAAGTGGTGCTGCCTTTTGAAACTTGTTTTATCTTTTATACAAACACTGGAACTGATGCAGCCTTTCAGGGTAGATGCCATTTCAATTGCAAAGATGGCATCTCATGTACAAAAGTGTCTTGTAAGTATGTATATAAGAAGCTCAAGTATTGTATAGGAATGCTGTGTAAATTGTATTATTACATCCTTGTGTGCATGACAGCCCACATCCTAAGTGATATGTGGGATTTTGTCTCTTAGAAATCCTTGTTTATGTCTCCAAGAACTTTGCTCAGTATAGAAAGCAAAATAATTTTGTATACATGTGAAAGAAATACACTTTAAAAAAATCTATTTATGTGCAAAGAAGTTCCTTCTATGTTTCTGTCCGGAGTATCATCAGCTGCTTATGTGTATATGATCAAATGCATACCTTTAATTCTATTTCATGTTTGTAAAGCTGTTTTTCTTGCAATAGACTAAATCCTTAAAAAAAAATACTTGTTTTGCTGGTTCTGATTTTATCTAGTAAAAGCTAAAACTGATTCAGCTGAGCATGTTTTTGTTATCTAGTATGTAGTAATCCTGTTCTGGAAACTACAAAATTGTTTATAATAAAGATCAAAAGAAAATAGAGGCATGTTGTACTTCTTTTTTTTTTTTTTCCTTGGGAAAAAAAATAAACATGCTTCTTGGTACTGGAATGGAGATCTGTCTGCAATAGCTTTGTGTAAGCCTTGGTATTGTTTTCCATCTCTGTGTGGCAGACTTGAGTTTGTTTTTGTAATGTTGCCACAGAAGGCATATCAGAAATTTTTCTGTTTGATTGTAACCTCCTTACTGAAGACTTTTTAAGAGGATTGATCATGCAAATTAAGTGACTTCCAGGTCACTGTAGAATCAGACCATCAGGATTTTATGCTTCTCTGACCACTTCAGACAGTGCAGAGCATGCTGTCAATTTTGACCAAGCTTGCATCTTACAGATTCTACTTCATGCTTAACTCTCAGGATGCCTTGCAAAAGTGAGAAATTATTCATCTTTAAACATGAAGAGAACATCAAAAGGAGCTTTCTACCTTTTCTGCTATTTTAATTGCAAACTCTTGTTTCAGCTCCTTTTTGGAGGCATGTGCTTGATTGTCCTGCAGGCTGGGCTGCCAAGGAGTTGATCTGTGTGTTGTCAGTTACTGTAGATCCGCTTTTGCTATAAGTACTTGCCCAGTCACACCATAGCTGTAATTTTCTGAGTTATTTACAATTATTTACTTTCTCAGGTCTAGTGAGTTTGAATAAAAGTGTACTTAATACTTACATAGTACCTTTCAAGTATGAGATAATTTTAAATACAGATGTTATAACATGGAACAACTGTTGAAGCACACAATGCTGTAGCGCTCGGGCCTTCCTGAGAACATTAAGGAAAATGTTGGTACAGGTGCCTGTCGTGCTGCGGCAGGTGCAGTCATTTTGCAGTCTGCTCAATTCATTGTTTTCAGCTCTTCTTTGATAGATGTGGTGGCTCCCAGGTCGGCATGCTCCCACCATGTGCTGCACCACTAGGTAAGAAACGAGGTGGGCGGGAGAACAAGGCCTGCGCACAGCAAAGGTGCTACTACTCTTAGCTTTTCGGAGGTGCCCAGAACAGTCTCTGGTAGGATAAACAGGTGTTACGGTGTGTCAGAGCTAGCACAGGGAGAGAAGTAAATTGGTTTTAGAGAGAGAGAGAGAGAGTAATAAGCAAATCCTCCCACCTTTGTGCTGGTGGAGCTGAGCAGGTAGAGCTGCCGTGAGGCGCCGGCTTGAGTTGAGGTGGCAGGAGCTGTGGGGAGAGGTTTTTCCGTGAGGGAAAAGTGGAGGGGCCAGAGCAGCCAGACCATTTCAGGCCTCGTGATTCCTTCCAAGAAGAAAATGGGAACTGTGATGAAGTACCGGCTGTTTCCATTTACACAACTTTGAAGGCTACTGCGACCCATCATGCAGGGCTGTGTGTGGGCAGGTGGCCCAGCCCGGCTGTTGAGAGTGCTGGCAGCAAGATGGCGAGCTGCCGGCTGCAGCTGTGCACCAGTACCTGTTGAGCAGCAGGGAAAAGGGACCGCTCTCTGTAGGAGCCCTAGGCTTCAGCACACCGGCTTTTCTTAGTTCTACATGGCAAAGGGCTGTAGGGTACTGATATTTCCTGATATGGGGGGAAGTACATGCTCTCTGAAGATTGCTAATTATGTGTGCTGAATAATGCTGTGTAAGGTTCTGGACATAACACTTCAAGTGACTTTCGGTAATGGAATGCTTCAGTATATGTGCTCATTAATTCTCTAGATCATGTTTTCTATTAAGGGACAGATTTTTGAATGGGATCCCATCCCAAGGAGGCAGCTAAGTTGCTGATAGTTTTCTGAGAAAGCCAAGTGGCTGTGTCTGGCAACAACCATCTCTGCAGCGTGCTCAAACTCTGAAGTCAGTGAAGCTGTTTGACATGAGGAAACAAATTTTGCCTGAAATTGCATGCACTACATGGTGATGGTATTTGCTTGAAGTAAAAGAAATGGCTGCTGTGGAAATTGCTTGCAGGGAGTTGCGTGCTCTGCGTGACAGAGTAACTCCTTACCAAGAAAACTGAAGCTCAGGACCTTTACAGAAGCGCTGTGTCATGGAAACCTTTTTCCTATTAGATATTCTTCAGCTGTTCCTCAAACTTGTGGTTTTGCATTTTTAGATAAAAGGAGGGGGGAAAAAAAGAATCAGTTGTGGTAAGCTTCACCAAAAAATTTTATCCTAACAGTTGCTTCTCCAGAGTTGTTGAATATCAGATCCTGGCAGCACTGGACATGTTCAAGGCAAGGTGGAAAACTTGGGAATGTTTTTACAAATCCCCAGTGCCAGGCAGAATTAACCTGACCTAACAGTGCAGAGTGAAATAGTTTAGTTACTAAAACTAAAGTGAAGTTATCATTATGAAGAGTTGCTAGACTGAAGAAATATAGATCTGCATGGCTGAGTCTCTTGAAAGCTGGTACTAGAGGCTGCCATAAGAACTAAGAGAGAATGGCATCAGCTGGAAAGTGGTGAAAAAAAATTACGATTTAAGAAAGTACTGGCAGGAGTTTAAGGTGACTGGGAGAAGCTATGGCAAGTTTTAGAAAACTAAATGCTGTTTTTCCAGTCACAACAATTTGTTGAAAAGTATGAAGAGAACAGTAGACAACAGAGCTGCTGTTTAGAAGCTTCTCAAGTGGGAAAGTCCTTAAAAGGCTAACTTGGGTCCTAAAGACAGTGAAATGTGGGTTGATGAAGTGTGACACGCAGCTGCGGTTAGTTCAGATTTGGAGGATTGTGAAGAATCCATTAAAGAGTAACATGGATGAATGGGCACTCCAGTGACAGACTACCTGTGCTTACCCCTGCTGAAGCTGTGGAAGGGACAGTTTATTGACTGTTGGGGTTTTTTTGGAGGGTAGTGGTGGGGGAGTGGAATTGGTTTTTACTGAGAACAGAACAATGAAAACATGGTTATTCCACAGAAACTAGGAACCTAAAACATGTCCAAAACAAAACACAGAGTGCCATGGAAACTAATGTCAGCTCTCTCATTCCCAGATGCTGTTCTGATCAGCTGTAGTTAAAATACTTGCATGTTTTTAACCAAAGATATCATAACTGAGGAGTGTGTAGCTCTGATGGTGAAGCTATGGCAAGGTACGCAATGTGCGTCTTGCATACCGGAATGAGGAAAAGCAATAGATCGAAGCATTGGCATTAGCCTGTGAAAAGCTGGTATTGCACAAAGGCAAAACTTGGATCTGTTGGAGGGAGTCCAGAGGAGGCCACGAAGATGATCAGAGGGCTGGAGCACCTCTCCTATGAAGACAGGCTGAGAGAGTCAGAGTTGTTCAGCCTGGAGAAGAGGAGGCTCCAGGGAGACCTTACAGCAGTCTTCCAGTACCTAAAAGGGACCCACAAGAAAGCTGGGGAGGGACTTTTTACAAGGATATGGAGTGATAGGACAAAGGGCAATGGCTTTAACCTGGAAGAGGGAAGATTTAGATTATATATAAGGGAGAAGTTCTTCACTGTGAGGGTGGTGAGGCACTGGACCAGGTTGCCCAGAGAAGCTGTGGATGCCCCTTCCCTTGAAGTGTTCAAGGTTGGATGGGGCTTTGAGCAACCTGGTCTAGTGGAAGGTGGCCCTGCCCATGGCAGCGGAGGATTGGAACTAGATGGTCTTTAAGGTCCCTTCCAGCCAAACCATTCTATGAAAACAGGAGGAGCCCAGCTCCCTCTTCAGCGACTGACACCCTATGGTGTGATCTGAAAGTCATGCTAAAGGAGAGAGTGCTTAGGAAAGGAAAAATTAAGTTATTGATGAGACTCATTGCACCAGGCTCTTATGGAATCAAATAGATTAATATCACAGTGTTTTAATGCTTTTGATTTATGGTATGAGATAATTTATGGGAGAGCTAAACAGCTTCTGCTTTAAGAAAACATCATCAGGTAAAATAGGAGAGGCTCCCCCTCGTCTCCAACATCAGGTGTTGGCTGCCTTTGGATTCAGGATGGAGCTGGGCTACCACACTAGGAACAGTGTGCACCTTTTCCATGTGAAAATCCCTGAAATTTGTGAGTCAAAGATCACTTCACTCACTTGTTCAATAGTTGACATGCTCTGGAAGCATGAGACACATTAATGGCAAATGAAGCACAGTTTGTGTTTGGGAACACACTGCTAAGGACATTAGAGCTTGAGATGGATATTCCAGCTGGAGAAGCACAACTGCCCAGTGGACTGCTCAGGCATCTCTAGAGACTTGTGTTGGAGGGAAGAGGGACTTTTCTGCAAGAAGTAAGAGGGAAAGTATGTATGTGAAGGACCAAAGTGAGCATTTTGTAGTGCTTCTAGTCTGTTTTACCATTCAGCAGGGTATTTTAAAGGTTATGGGATGTAGAAGTCTATGTTCCCTTACTGCTTTAAATATTTCTGGCCAAAATTATCCCGTACTTGTTAAACCCATGGAAAATGCTTCCCTACAAAAAAAAAGATAATTTTTTTCCCTAGTTGTCCAAAACTTGGAAGTTGCATGTGTGTGCATTGTGAGCCCGTAAAATACCTAATCCACAGATTTCTGTGTTTCAGAGCCACTGGTTACCTGAGAATGTTCAGCTGCAGCATCTCGGCCTTCTGCGGAGACGGAAAACTCCCAATCAGTTTGAGAGTGCTCCTGTAGGACCCTTTTGGCTATTTGTGAGTGAAACGAGAAGCAATACTGAGAATTGGGGAAATGTCTGTGAAGGGAAAATCTTGCGGACTTTTTTAAGAACTGGAGTCCTCTGAACAAGGACTGCTTGCTTATAGCAGTGCAAAAGCCTGTCAGAGTTCAAGGAGCATCTGGACGATGCTCTTAGTCCTGTGGTTTAGTGTTAGTCCTACGAGGAGCAGGGAGTTGGACTCGATGATCCTTGTGGGTCCTTCCAACCCAAGACTTTCTATGATTCTGTGAAAAGACAAATGGACAAAACAGGCAGTCACAAGCTGTGGGAGATAGACTTTGTATGGATTTAGTTGGGATTTAACTAAAATTAAGCTGAGGTTGGTAATCTTCAATTTCCTCAGTCTCTTGAGCTTACTTACAGCTTTTTTGGTCCATAAGTAAATAAGACAAAGGGGTAGAATGTTTTAGAGAACTGTATTTACAGCATTGTGTAAGCAGAAGGACTGTACAGCTTAGGTACTCCGTTTCCATTAGACCTTCCAGGTATCTGGTAAAGTTGTTCCTCCTCCATGTAGACTGGTTTTAGATCAGTTAGGGCACAAAAGGTTTAAATCAGCATCTGATGATGGCACCAGTATGTACACTCCAGAATGCAGCTTTGGTGTCTTTGTTGACACAAGGATATCTCTGCTGTTGCTACTTTCTCTTACTTATGTTTCCACATAGTAGTATCTTGCTTCTGGATAGCTGAGTCTTAAAGGAGGTGGGTAACATATGTTTGATGAGGAACAGTGTATTTTTAATGTTTTGGTATACCCTTAAAACCACTTCTTCCAGGAACAACCACACGATGTATTAGCAGAAAACTGCGTGAAATCTGCAAAGGAGCCTTCTTGCTACATCCTGTCCTACAGCTCAGATAGTGCGACCAGCTACCGCCGTCTGGCCAAGCCCACTTTATCTCTAGCATCTTTCCTTCCTTCATGACTTCTCCTCCCCTGCACTAGAGACCTTTCTGTTCTTTAACCCAGAGTGTTATCTTTAACTATTTCCTACCCTTGAGTTCACCTTTTGTACCCTGTTTCCCTCCATGTCTAGTTCCAGCTTTCTCTGCTCTTTCTATGCCCGCTTCCATTGCTGAAGGTTTTAGTCATCTATCAGCCAACTCTCACATTTTGGCCATTTTTTCTTGCTGTTGTCATGTCTTTGTACCTCTCCACCCTTACCAGACTCTCTGCTACGCAGTCACATTCTCAAGTCTTGAGGTCAGTTTGTAGTCCTGATCTCAGTATCTGTTCTCAGTGCCTTCTGATACTTCTTAGCTCTTCATCCACTGTTGTCTCAAACATTCCCCACACTCCCTCGCCTCATCCTTGCTCATCCTGCTTGAACACTTTGCCCAAATACACCAGTGCCATCAGTTCAGTGGGCCTTTCCTCCCTCACATCCCTCCATACTGACACTGCAGTCTGTCTTCTCATTGTGTCTCTTCCCCACATCCTCCTTTAGCTCATTTGTATTTCTCCATTTTACTCTATGTTGATGACAAGTGATGGGCAAGCCTTGAGGCAGGAAATACACTGTGTGCTACAAGCCACTGCAGTTATTTGTGCAGAAGATGCATGTTCACATGAAGTCTAGAGCCAGTCTTGTTTTCAAATTTCAAAATCTACTTGCTAGTTTATGAGATGTCTTTCAAATATTTATTCATCACAAATACAGAATTCTACTATCTGTTGCAGGTTTCTAATACAAGATCGTATAACAATTTCTAAGCTTGTTTGTTGTACATTTTAGGACCAGCAGATATCTTTGATGGTTAAAGTTCTATGAGAATTTGTTAGCCCTTAAAAATACTAATAGGATGATACATGCATTTAAGAAGGTCCATATCACTTTTTGCATATTGAGTCAATATTGTTTGTATTTAGTCCTAAGTATTTTTAACAATATGAGTTTCCACATCATTCTCATTGTTTTAGAATTTCCTTCCTTGCTTGTTTTGGCTGCTTTGTTTGAAAAAAAAAAACTTGAATTCCTCAAACCCAGTGCTATTACCCACATGCAGCTTCCCTGAACACAGATCCTTTTCCTTGTTTATTTAACCAGCCATATCAATGGTAACAGAATCCCATTTGGCAGATCCTGAATTCCCTTCAGTCTCCCACCCTGTCCGATATGAACATGTGCTTGTTTTCTTCTTATGTAATCAGGCAAATGAATGAAAACAGATACTAACAAGACTTTATTGGATCAAATTTCACCCACAAAGTTTTGTGATTAAAATCAAAAGAAATGTTCCTTTCATGTGTTAAATTCTTAACAGCTTGTATGTGTTTAACAGACAGTGTTTATTGGGAAAAAAAAGAGTATACTTACAAGTGAACCTAAGTCTGAAAGTGAGAAGAAAAGCAGAAAGTCAACGAAAGACCCCAGTCTATTGTTTTTAGCACGATATCTTTGTAGCAGTTTTTTACAGGAAAGATCAGTACCTGGAGAACTAAGTACATTCATACATTGACTGACTGTCTACTGTGGTTACTGAAGACCAGGGGCTTTTTTTACCCTTGCAGTATTGGTTCAAGGGCATTTACGCCCTGTCTTCCCCACTGCATCAGGACACTGGCATATGGACCACCTTATGACCACAGTTCTTCTCAAACTGAAATTCCCAGGTCCATGCTAATAGGATGAAGAGCAGCAGCACAGATGTTCAAGTCCACATGGCTAATCATCTTGAAGAGCTCCACTTCCCTGTGACCAACCTTCTTTTCCGTATCTTAATGGAAGTCCATGTATGCGTTCATAGTGGGTCCAGCTGGTTACTTCCAACACATCCATAATCATCCATGGGTATTTCACACAACCAGTAGTTGCAAGACCACACATCAAAACCAGTGTCTCTTTAGTGGCATAATAGCTGGGGAAAGGATTAATTCAGTCTGTTGTTCTGCAGATAGCAAGAACAGAGATATTTTAGCCTGGACTCTGGACTAGCTGTGATTACTACCAATGATTTCACTGCCCCCGCCTCCTAGATTTTGACAAAATTTTTATTCATTCTGGTAGTCTTTGCATAGAAATTCTTGCATTCTCAACTTTCTTTGTGTCTGTGTCTTCATTGTTCAGTACTGTGAATAGAAACAGGCAGGGCTCCTGGACAGCTTTGTAATACTCATATCGTGAGGCCTTTCTCCCTTTATAGGCAAAGGGAAGAGCCAGGTACCTGCAGTTGTATCACAGGGGCTCACTGTAGGACAAGCCAACTCACCCTCTACAGGTCATTAATCCTCTGCAGATGACAACTGCTAATCCACATGTAGAAACTGTACAGTATTAGTAGAGCCCCAAGTTGAGATACATGAAGCCCATTTCTAGTGTGCAAAATGAAGTCTTTGTGCTGAATGTTTGCAGTCTAGGTGCAAAAGATAGTTAAATTTCACTTTCATTATAAATGAAATGTGTTCCCTGCCTCAGGGTGAAGCTGGAGAGTTATATGCTATCTGGCAAAAAAACCCCAAACCGTGGGGATGGCTTGCTGTCCACATCTAGTTTGCTGAGTCTTTGCTGCCCTTCCAGGTTCCTTCCTCTGCTGAGGTGGGCAGAAGTAGGAAATTATGAGCACTTCTTATGAATGTTTTGAAGGAGCTTGGGGAATACCAGCATGGTGAGGACAGAGAATTTCTTGCTGGTTACAAGGTGTGGAAACATTCCTGTGACGAGCTGAGATGGTCTCAGCCTGTGTCACCATGCCAAACTCTAATTTGTGGCAGAAGTTCCCCAGTTTCTCTGAGTTCCCAAAGCTGTTGCCTATCGTTTTTCCACCTTCCAGAAAGTAGCTGCTGAAGGTGCCAACTGAGAGCCAGTTTGGTAACCTCTGAGCTGGGAGAGAGTTTATACCTGCTGAAGGACGGTCTCACAAGGAAGATACCTGGAAAGGAATAAGGTAAGTTGAATTATGAAAGCATCAGTACCCCAAGCTAAATTACCTGGCCCCAGATTGCATTTCTAGTCCTGCCGAGCCTGGCTGACACCCAGCCAGAGTTGTGCTAGTCAATGTGAGATAGAGCTGAGGCACTAACCCACCCTGTCAGCTGAAAGGTGCTGCTCACTGGCAGCAGAGGCTGTGGAAGGGGTCCCCTGCATGTCCTGACTCCATCTCTTCCTCTGTGGGGCGTAACAGTGAATGGGATAAAAGTCTGGTCAAAAGACATTGCTAGCAGAAATGAAAATGAAAGTCTTTTAAATAGTTAAGGAAAGGGTACATCTTCAGAGATTCACCATTTGGAAGGATGGAAGCTCCCAAATAGCCAGCATCACACGTGAGAGACCTCAGGAAGATAATCAAGGTGCTGCCTGTGTGTGACCACAGCCACAGGCCTTGCATATTGTCATGGTATCAGCAGCACTTCTTCAGGCCGGTGCTTTTCATCAGTGCTGGCTTTGTCAAAGCCCTCTCCCGCTGCTGGCTCTTCACCTTTTTTTGTTTCTTGGGGATATGGGCTTCATGCTTTTCTGTTGGCTTGGGAGACAAAGCTGAGTTGTAGGTCTTGTGCTGAGTTTGGGGCAATGGGAACCCTGCAGGGTCTGAAGGGAAGCTGGGAAATCCCATAAAGTCAGACACTGAGAGGGAGGAGAGCAGTTCTAACCCGACAGCTGTCAGCACAGCGGCAAGGGCAGAGACTTCAAGTTTCTTCTGGAGGCGGAAGGGTGGACTGGGTGATCCAGCTTGTTTGTGAGATGTGTGCTAGGCAATGGCATTTTCCACTGGGAACTCTTGAAGCCAAGCTCACTATTTGGGGCACATTCTGGGCATAAATTCTAGGACATTGGTCTATGCATCTTCCCAAAACACCTGGAGCGCAGATCTGAGGACTGTGCTTGTGCCCTGCAGAGTGAAAACTGAGACCTGTGGAAAAGGTTGAAAATAACACATGATACAGTGCAGACCAGGGCAAGAACAGAAACAAGAGAAAATGGTCAGAGAACAGATAAAGCAAGATGCCTGGGCTGCAGTGAAATCTGCAGCAGTGTTCCCTCTTGCACTAGCAGCTGAAACAAGTGAAGCCTTGTGTTGCATATCCACCCATCAGTGCAGTGTAAGAGCTCGATCTGCAAGGGCTCTAGAGATGGTACCAAGATGGAAGGAAGAGCAGTAGCAAGTCCTTGTTTCTCAGCTACGCAAAATGGAAACGTGTGTGTGGATTATCACAGCAAAATAGAGAGAGAGGTTATGTATTTTCCCCCTATCCTCACAAAAATGTGTGCTTGAAAGGATTTAAATCAAACTTCGTAGGAAAGTTGACCCTTATAGGCAAAGCATAGATCAAGTAATTGGAATTAAACGGAGCTATCACTGCTAGAAATCGCCTCCTTTAGAATAGGCTTAGAGAAGGATGCTGATGATAGAAATGAGACCAACATGAGTGAGCAGAGGTCTGGAAAACATGGTCTGTGAAGAAGACTGAAAAAATGGGGTGGTTTAGTCAACAAAAGAAAAGTCTAAGAGGAACAGTATGATTAATCCTCAGACATTTAAATTATTAACATTGAGAAAGGTAGCGATAGAGTGTTTTTCATGTCTATTCACAGAAGGACAAGAAAAAAATAAATTAATTGGAAAGATGGAAGATTAAGATTTTTATATTAATGCAACCTTTTTAAGAACAAGCCTAGCCAGGGGAGGGACACTTTGCTGGAGGAGGGGAAGAACCTTCCTCGATGGCAATTTAACAGAAGAAGCTAAAGCTCTGGAGGAGGTAGTCTAGCTTTCTTTATTGGGCCTCAGAGTAAGGACACAGTCTAGATGACCTCCTTCCTGCTGCATTTCTGTGACATCTGTGACATTCACAGCACCAGTTTAGCTCCATTCGTTTTGAAGCTTGCTGCTCTGGTTCTGACACATGCGAGCCAGGAGCTATTTGATTCAGTGGAGTTACTTAATCATCACACACACTAAAATGATTTGACCAAAGCGAGCGAAAAGCAAGGATTGCCACTTGCACTGAATAATAGCTATTTGCTTTAATAGCTGCTGTATAATTCATGGAGATAAAAGGCTACAAAACCCGTCACTTCTTTTCATTTTTAGAGTTTTAAATACAGCCCAACGTGCAGTTACTGAGTGTGTGTGATAGAGGCTGCGGTGTGCAACAGACACTGTTCTGCCTCCTTGGAAGTGACGAGGCAGGTGACTCAAGCCACCAAATTCCTTTATTTTAGCAACCTGCTTTACAGAATCTGCATGCTGAGACAAGCAAAATAGAATGGCTGGGTGGAAGTAAAGCAAACCAGGATTTTCTAGAGTTTATTTAGCTCTGTAATTTCTTGAAAAGGAGGTTTGTGAAAGTGACTGTTTCTACTCCACTTGCCAGGCCTCATTTACCTGCACCACTGGTCAAGCTCTGACTTTTTAGCACACTATGATAGGCGTATATTGTGTCTGATGACCAAGGCTCTGGCTCTGCTTTCTGGATATTCTGGTCACCTGTATCTAACATCTGTCTTACACACCTTTCAGCACATTTGCAGTTCAGCATGACAGAGAATTGCAGCCAAGGTGGGAACTAGGAAAGGTACTGCCCATGATGTTACTTCCACTGGTGTCTCTGCTTTCCCTGGCATCCAAAGGGGTAATCACTGTCTGTGGATCTTCTCAGGACTTCTTCCCCAACTACAGCCTAGGCCCTGCAGGAGGGGGAATTGCTTTCCCTGCAGCCACAAATGAGACCTGGATACCAAAGCGATCTCTGCCCCGGCAGGCTCTCAGGGAAGGCAAGTAGTCCAATATAATGTCCTGTTGCTCCTTATTAAAGAGTATAAAAGTACATGTAAATACTAAACAAATAATAAATACTAAATGAGCACTAAATTAAACAAACAAACAAAAAAACCCGAACACAACACAAACAACAAAACAGAGGAGGAAGCATTCCAAGTAGCCCTGATAAATTTGATACCAACCCTTTATGTTCTTTAGTATTGCACAGGGTGTTCAGCCGCTGGCTGTGCTCCTGGGAGCCTGTGCCTTGCCTCTTCAGCCAGGTATGATGTCTGCATCTCTGCCATCCTCCAAGCAGCACAGTGAGCCTGCAAAAGACCGTTCTGTGCTTTTTTGCAGCCTTTTCTGGCCATGTTCAAGAATTTCCTATTTTTTTCTGCTGCATCCCTCCCCAGAAACTCAGAGAGGTCCCTTAACCTCAGATAATTTTAGATCTCTGATCTGCCAGAGGCCCTGGCAGAGGAAGGGCTCTGCCATCTGGTAGCCTGTCATACCTGAAAAGCCCTTTGCCTGTGTTTGGAATGAGGAGTTATTTTTGATGCCTGTTCTGACGTTAGCCATGAGTACTTCTGGAGTGTTTCCAGGTTTTGTAAATGTCATTGTATCTTCTCCCTGTTGGGTTTTTTTCCTGTTTTGTTCTGTGCTTATGTCACTCTATTTTCCACCAGGTTGGAAATGGAGAACATGTCTCCGAGTACCCTGCACAAGACTCCTGTTTCCAGATTTACTATCTCTGGCCACCCTTGGAGCACCGTCGCCCCATTACAGTGAGGAGACAAGAACTCTCGTTGGGCAATGTACTGAGCGTGCCGTGTCACTGGTGTCCCTACAGCAGCACAGCAGAGCGCTACATCAGGTGAGTTATGTACCAGTTCAGAGCCTGAACTGGTAACAGCTTTTTTTTCCAGCATCAGTGGTGTAATTTGTGTCTATCTGTTTTTTTAAGAGTGGTGCATTTCAATTTGAATGACAGACACTTTAATACGTATACCATGGTGCACCTTTCACTCCTGTGGGAATACGACTAGTGGCGTGTGTTAGTGGGAGGTCAGCTTTTACATCTGCTACAGTGTTCCTGAATGACCTTGGACAAGGCCTTTGATCTGTTTATGCCTCGGTGGGTCTTGTTGTGTAGACGAGAGAGGAAGGAAACCCTCCCTCACAGCCCTTGCTCTTGCACAGTCAGAGAAAATGCTCCCTTGTGCAGACATTAGCTTCTGCTGTGTTTGGATATAATGAGGATCTGATCTCAGCAAGCACAAGAAACAAGTTACTGTAAATAATACTAATAACAACACTAACATTCTGTATACTTTGTAATACTCCTGCATGAGGCAACATCTGTGTGTGTTTAGCTAAGCTGTAAGCGGCAGTATTTGGGCTTTGCACGAGCTGCTGGGATCATAGTGCAGTTATCTGCTGGTTCGTGTCTGTGACAGTAGGTATGGGTGTGAACACTGCTCTGTGTGCATTGCAATCTCCATATTTAGTGTCTGCTTTTGGCACTCTCATCTCTTTCATTTATGAATGAGTGGGTGAGGGAGTAGAGGGCTGGGCTGACTCCTTCGCAGTTGAACCATAAACAGCACAGGAGCTGAAACACAATCTCCTCCTCCTCCTCCGTCGCTGTGCTGTTTCACCAACAGCCTCACTCACAGCTGGGAGGAGGACAGCCTAACCCAGCAGCCTGAGCAGGAGCTGGGAGAAGGGAAGTTTTGTGCTGTTCACACTACAGGGAACACTTCTTTGCATAAACTCTGCTTACAGGTGAGTTTCATTTTTATCTATTCATTCTTAAAAGCAAGTTAATTTTCCATCATTGAGCCAGGTT
Source organism: Cariama cristata (assembly GCF_000690535.1). Lineage (NCBI taxonomy): Eukaryota > Metazoa > Chordata > Aves > Cariamiformes > Cariamidae > Cariama > Cariama cristata. Next base: position 77,652 of record NW_009592879.1, read on the forward strand.
ATACAAGGTTATGACCCCTGGAAAGGTGGCAGGACAGTTTTTTGGCTAAGTTGTTAAAGCAAAACAATGAGGCAGTCCAAGGACTCAATCAAAGCAATGTGTCTAAAAAAATTCACAACTTCAAAATTAATTTCCTTGGCAAGTTCTTCCAAAAAAGCTTTCTTGAGTTCCACTTCGATGCAAGGAGAGATGAATGTTGATGTTGTATTGATGAAAGGGAGTTGTTAAGATAAACTGAGAAACCATTTCGTGTTTGCAGAGGGGAACCAGAGCAATAGACAGTAGATAAATTCCAGTAGTTATTTTCAGAGAATTTAGTAAGGCTGTAAAAGTTGACTAGGTATTTTGAATGACTAATAAGTGATTTAAATACTTTATTTCCCCTGAGAACAGAAGCCAAAAGTTACACCTAACAGGAAACTGCTAAACCACATACCTTGGTGTGTGTGGGTGCCCCATGTACACCTATATGGATTTGTCTTTGTATCTCGAAAGTATGTCATTGCTATATTTTGCAAACAATAAGCCACTTTTCTTGCTGCTGTTCAGAACCTGACTTGGGAAACTTGAAATGTGAAGGTTTGTTTAGTGAAATTAAATCTATTTTGTCAGAAATGAATCTTTTTTTTTTTAATAGGATTAAAAACCTTTGTTCATTATTGTAGATTGCCTGTGTTACAGGTACATTTTTCTGGTTCTTTACAGTCTTTGTAAAGAAATAAGAAATCATTGAGCGGTGACCTTCATGTGTGCATGGGGAAGGGAGCTAAGAAATAGAGAATTTAGAAGAATATAACAACCTTGTCCTGGTTTTTTCTGTTCAGAACACATGCAGGTATTTCTTAATAAAAATTTAAGGAAACCTAACACTAAGGAAAAATGGCTACGCGTAGGCTCATAAGACATGACACTGTCATTGCGAACATTACGGGACTTTCTGAGCAGTCTGTTAATCAGCTCACTCTGTGACTTTTTCCACATTAGCATCCTGTGTTCACACTGGCTCCAGAAGAGTACAGTGTCTGACCACTTCTTCTTTCAAGTTTGCTTAGTCAAGAAGCCAGTAAAAGTGAGTCAATGCTGTATATTTAACACTCAGCCTTCCGTTCCTTTTCTGAGGAAACAAAATTTTTTACTGTCCTCACCCCTATCCTTCCTGCCTCTTCATCTTATTGCTAGTCTGTTCTTGTTCCCTCGTATCATGTCGCTTCTACACAGGCAATTGTAAGGTCCTTCTGTTATATGAGGGAAGAGGCAGAAGGTAGCTGTTTCCAGCTCATTTTATGCTTGATGCTATACAGCTGTAATTTAGATAATAATACAGAAGGTACATCCCCAAAGTTTTAGCAGTCTTTCCAGGGTCTGGGGAGCACACCGTGAGAAAATGTTGGGTTTGGTTTATAGGATCAGACCAGTATGTTGTTCTGTGATAGCGGGGCACAGCCAGGGGGGTGACAATGTCTACATCACAGCATTGTGATTTGAAGATCACAGTTTTAAATGAAGAAAGATGTGGCAGTTCCAAAATATCATTAAAAAAATCTCATCTCACTTGACATCTTCAGTGAGATATATTTATCTCACTTTGTGGCTGGCGAACAGAAATTGACTCCCTTTGTTCTGGGACCTGAGGAGTGTAAGCAATCCTAGACAGTGTGAAAAGAGAGAAGGGGGATACAGGGAAAGGGAAGACAAGGGAGGAAAATGAGTGCCAGCCAAACTAAGTGTACATAGGCATCATCACACTAGATGTCATCCAATAGAGTGAGCCTGGGGGATGGCTAGTTTCTCAGGTCAAACAGACTGGAAACTTCTTATCTGTGGCTGGGCACAGTTGCATGGGGCCAGGTGTACAAAGATGTAAGCATTAATGTAAGTTTTCCTGCCCTAACCAGCCCTGTGGATGTTGTCGCTCAGATTAACCAGCTGATGCTGTAACTGCAAGTTTTCTTGGCATCCCATTGAACAGTGCATGGAGAAGAAAATTTTTTCCCTGCCAGTTTTTCTAGACCTGACCTGAGGGTGCCTTTGTGTGGCCCTGAGGCTTCACTCTCACCTACTATTCCTGTGTCAGTGTGCTGATAAGCAAGAAAAAGTTATTGTGGACTCATGAGGACATTTACACAACTTGCTAACTATTTTTAAGTGAAGAACTGTGGAAAAAGAACTCCAGATGTGGCTGCCTTGTGAAGCTCATTACCTTATAATTAGCTGAATGCCTCCTCTAAGAGGTTTATTTTTCCCATAAATCTTATTCTGAGTGGCTTTTAATGCTTGTTATGAATTATTCTGCCAGCGGAAGCATTTGCAGAGCTGCTGTCCCTGACAGCTGATGGCAATTGGTTTTGAAAAGACACAGAACAGCTTTAATGTTTAGAAGAAACTGGCCAATAATTTTAAGTAAAGGTATTAGTAATCATCAGCAGCTAAGAACAACATTGCAGTTTATTCTCTGAGGGATGCATCCACTGTATTTCCTTTTTCTCTGCTGGAAACCACACTCTGAACTCTGTTAATCTACTGGGTAGCAAAAGGAGAACTTTTTAGGTGCTTCATCTGGAAGCTGTAGCTAATCTGTCTGAAAAAGAAAGAAAGATTAAATAATAGGTTTAAAACACTGTTAGAAGGAGATTGTCAAATGGGCTCACCTGAAAGTATAGTGTGTTCTTCTCCATGGAACCCCTTTGCCAGAAATTGTTTCTGTGGCAACAAATTTGTTTCCAGCTGCGTTGTCTTGGAGTTTGATCTGGGATTGTTTAGGCTCAGACCTATCACCATGCCAGAGGCAAATAGAAATGCAAAACTGATCTGGTCTACAGGTAATGGAGAGTGCAGTCTGCTGCTGTTACTGTCGCTCCACAAGAGATGTCCTCCTGACATTCTCCACTCAAAAATTGCTGCGGACAGATACTGCTGCTAGGATGAGCCTAGTTTCGTTTCTGAACATTGTTGCTTTATTCCACAAGCTTTCAAGCTTCCTTTCTCTCACATTGTTTGCTATGGGTTGACAGAAAAGACACATAGCTTTGAAGAGAGGTTAGATAGTTAACAGAGGAAGGGTAGATCAAAACTGAATGCATTACAAAAGCAAATGCAATGAAACTATCAAACTTAAGTCACTTTAATGACACCTGAATAAAGTGCTAAAATGGGCAACATCAGTAGAGAAGAATGGAAATGTTATTACAGATATCTCTTGGTTTGGCTTTCTTATAACTCAATATTTTAGTAACAATTAGAATTTGATCATTTTATATCTGGAAACATTTTTTCTTCCATCTGGCAAAGGAAGAAGGAGAATTTTTACTCTCTGATGGATAATGATTTAGTGTCTGTGCACATATCTAATTAGAGGATGTATCTGTTTTATGCTCTGCATTTAAGAAGTGATCAGACATAACTTTCAAAATAGAAATTGTATTTTGATCTTGCAAGAGACTTAAACTAAAATCCCTTAGCTTATCAGGTCAGGACATTATTACTTGGAATTCGAACTTGTGTCCAAATTTCAGAGACGGTTTTACACCTACGCCCCAGAGCAGGACCTGGATTTCTGAACAGGTCTCAAGTCTGGAATCCCACATCTCCTGTGCCAGCTTTTCCATCTGCCACCCAAGAGCTTGTCAGAACTCCCCTGTAAGGAGCATTTGATTCTCTCCTTTTTCTCTAGTCTGTTGCATGTTGGGAAGCATGAATGTTTTACAGTAAGGTTGCTGCTTTAGCTGTGAGTTGCTTCTCTGAAGCAACTATTAAGAAGGTGGGGTTTTTTATTTCTGTGAGGTCATGGTTCTTCAACTACTTTTTTCAATTTTTGCGTTGAACCTCCTTTATCCAGATTAATACCATTATTATGGGCAGGTTGTTCCTCCCAATTTTCTTTAAAAGTAGACTAGAGAAGGGTCAGTCAGTTTTCAAGCATATGGATGGCTGAGTTTGTGTCTCCAGGCAGGATGCTGGGATTTGTCTCCCAGGAGAGAGGTGGCAAACCTGATAGGGCTCTGACACAGGGGAAGTGGGGAGTCACTGCTTGTGCAGATGCCAGTGTCATCCAAGGGGTGGGACGGAGAGGTGCTGGAAAGAACATTTAGGTTCTTAGGCAAGACACTGAAGTACAGGAATTCAGCAGCACTGTGCTGAGGAAGACTTCTTGCACCATATGCAAGGCCAGACAGAGGTATAGAGAGAGGCAGTTTCAAGGTATGACTAAGAAAATGAAGGAGGGAAGATGAATTCATGTACATCGGGAAATCAGGGTACTCGGGAGTAAGGGAAGGCCAGACTTAATTTAAATCTTGATGAAAGAAAGGCACTAGCACTTAAAATCATGTGAGTAGTAAAAGAATTTTTTTTTAATTAAGAGAATTGAGGAAATGAAATTTCAGGAAATTAAAATGTAAGCAAACCTGCAGACACAGATGCCAGCACTTTGTTTAGAATAATTCATGCTTTGGGAACTAGGTTATTGGTGTCCTGTATCCTCAAGTTAAAAAAAGAAAAAAGAAAGGACCGAAGTTTTCAATAGTCATCTAGGGAGCAAGAGCAACAATGAGGGAAAAAAGGAAAACCTTCTGCAAGGCGTGCTACTTCTACGTAATCATGAGAATTCTGAGAAATAACATTGGAGAACACGCCTTACGTGCGACTATTGACTTAGGTCTACAGGAAACTAACCATCTCCAAAAGGGAAGCTGGAAAAAGGGAGGAAGCTTAATTAAAGGCAGCAAATAAGGGATAGCTTAGAAGAGTTAAATCTCTACAGGCTAGATGGAGACTCTTTGAAGACATGTACAAATGCACGTGTACACACACACACGCACGCGTGCGCGCGCGCGCACACACACACACACACTCCGATGCTGGATCCAAGGAATAAATAGAGATATACAGAGCAGAAGCCAAAAAAGACTCAACCGAGTCTGAAAGGAAATGAGCACGGCTAAACAGCAGTGCATGGAAGGGCAGATGGTATGCTAGACTAGAAAGAATTGGATCTAGAACAGAAACATGTTTGAAACGCACAATGGGAATCAGTGTAAGCCAGAAACACAAACATAGTACAAAGGCACAAAAGAATTATTCCCATTTTGAATGGTGACAGTGTACACGATGTTAGGTGCTTCAGTTAAACAGGCTCCTATCCTATGACGAATTTCATCTCTGATTAAAATAAAACCAAAGAGAAGAAAAATAATAAAGTCAAAGAAAAATGAGGGGAGAAAGAGAAAAATCTCCAAATACTGTAAACAGCTTTTCACTTTAACATGTCTTAAAACTTTTACTGTACAAAATGAATCATATACTGAATCATATATGCAGAAAATAGCATTTAAAACAGAGATTACTTTACTGAATGTATCATTATTTGCTGATGCGTGGAACAATGAAAATGTTAACCTTCTCCTTGAACAGGAGATGTGCTCAATCTCTTTAAACACAGTGGAGTTTCAACCACATTTCAGTTAGACCTAGCAATCAAAATTTTTCTCTCAAACAGCCTTTGCTATTTGTCAAATATTATTAGTCAAACATTGATTATTGGTGTCCCAAGCTACTGCTTGTCAGCAGCACTGCAAAATCAGTTCTCTCAGTAAAGGAGGAGAAAAAATTGTACAGATGGATGTTTATTGCTTTCCGAACTACTGTTGGTTAATGAGATAGGTATGAGGGTATGATGTGCTGATACTTGGGTTTAATTATACCTTGTTCTGTCTGGAGGCAGTGGCATTATAAAAGATGCAAGCAGAAATATAATTTGGTCCCTGCTTTGGTCTCCAACTTGCTAATTTTTGAACAAAACTTTTCCCTTGTAACCAGCAAGTGATACTGGGAAGGCTTGACAGAGGGACTGCCTTGCACATTGTTGGCACTCCCTCCGTGTTCTGTGAGTGCAGATGGCTACAGAGAGTAAGTTGCTCTCAATATACACATTGGCTTTGTATAGTGCCATAAGTATCTGGGCGAAGGTACAGGCTAAGAGCTGACTGACTTTGCTCAGCCTTGGTGTGTGCATGCTGACCAGTATGGGATGCCGGCAGTGTGCTATGGCCCATGTGCTGTAAATGGGGGGCCCATGCTCAGGCTGCTGAGAAATCTGTGGGGTGACTCCCATGGGGCCATGACTCCCTTTGGGCAATCGCTCTGTGAAGCAAGGGCTATATGGCAGTGCCAGGGTTAGAAGGGCATGCTGACAAACGAAGGCAGGCAAAAATCATTGAAATGCAATATAGATATGACCTAAACCTCTAAGTCACTGATTTCTCTGTAAGACATCCGGCGTTGCCTGATGGAGCACAGTGCTGGTATCAGAGCAGACTGCATCATCAAAGGAGGCAGTAATACAGAGTTCAGGAAAATGAATCAGAAAAGTGATTTTTCCCTAAGGCTGTAGATGGTAAAATGAGTCAGAACTCATTTAGTTCAGAAGGGTAAAGTTCCTATTTCTCAATCCCAGGCTGCAACACAGTTGTTCCAGTCCTTGTTCCTTACTGATAATATTGCATGTTGATCATGGCTTGTGTGGCTTCTAATCAGTATGATGTGCATAATCTTGGCTTTTCTTGCATTGTCATTTTAAATGAGGATCAGCGCACAGATTTGGGATTATAAACAGTTCTGTTGTCTATGATTGATCCTTACTTACTTGCCTGTTGCTTGTGCAAAGGAGACAGGATGGTGCTTTGGCTTTCGTGTCGAGGAGGGTTGTTGGGGAGAGGGAGTTTGACTTGGCTGAGGTTTTAGTTGAGAGGAAAGGAAGATTTGGAGTTGATCTCTGAGGAATACAGGGGTTTAATATTTCTGCAGAAAGTGGTGTGATGTGTTTTCCTCCACCCACTGTCCTGTACTGAAGCAAGTCATCCACAAAGCCTCAAGGAGATGTCCCCTGTGGGTAGGAGCTAGTCACAATAGCTCAGCGGTGAAATACTTGGAGGGTCATGTTGTCCACCTGGCTGATCTTTAACAGCAGGAAGGAGGGGGCAGATGAGGGTCATTTTTAAAAGCTTTGAGGCAGCTATGGCATGACTAATTCCTGTTATGTGATTCACCTCCCTGATACCACTTGGACTGCTTGCTTGAAATGACACATTATATGAAATTCTTATTACTATACATAGGTATTTTCCAAAGTGGTGTTTCTTTTCAGCAGTTCCTTGTGCTTAGCCAGTTGTTCAGACCTTGCATTTGGAAAAAAGCCCTAATCCTAGATAAAGAATAAGTAGTCTGAGATATTGGACTGATTATGCTTTATTATCCTATCTGCCTTCCTTACCTTTCATGTCAAGTTGTCCTTCATATATGCAGGCCTCATCTAAGAGGTCCAAAGTCATAAAAACCTGAAATGAAATGGTACAGCAGCAGAACATGGGTTTTTTGTATTAGTTTTTGTGCATGTGATGTCATACAGATTTCACTTCGATATAGCTTTAATTTCCAGGAAAAAACTTTCAAAATGAAAAACACTTCATAAAAAAATCATTGGAAAATGATGATTTGTTTCAAAACAAAATTCCTTTGTGGAAATTATTTTACTTCATGTTAGATTTTTGCAGTTTGTTTCCATGCTATTGCCTGTCGCTAAGAGGGATGGGTTGTGTCATGTCACCTGGCAAACAACAGCGGAGAACAGAATGGGAAGGTCCTGAGAGCTCCCCATACATTTCTTTACCTTCAAGGTGCATCAGCTGAACCATTCTCAAGTTGTTTACCAAACTTTAAGACCTTCTGTGATGACAGCCCTACATCCCATCCACCATCTATCCCAGTGCTCCACTTGCATTTGTTAGTGGAAAGTTTTTCATGGTGTTTAACCCAGCCTCTCTCATCTTTGCAACAATCTTTAACGTGTTTGAAGGTTGTTGCTGTGTTTGCCCTCAATCTGGTCTTCTTTAGACTAAACAAGCCTGACTTCCTCAGTCTTCAGCTTTGCTAGACCTCTGACCTTTCCCCTGCAATTCTGACCACAGCCAGCAGATCCCAGAGGATCTGTTCACCTCTGTAGAGCCTTAAAGATGTGCACAGGACTGAGGGGTAGTACCTATAGCCTGCTGAGACATCCCAATGTGATGGGGGGGGTGTGTTCTATATAAGTGTATTGTTGACTTCAGTTCAGTATGTGACCACTGGAACCCGCACATCCTTCCCAATGTTCTACTGTAGAATAGAGTATACTTTATTACTGACTTCTCATATCATATAGAAATACGTAATATGTCACATACAGTTTGCACATCAGGTAAGAAAGAAGCTGGATACTCAGTACTCTAATTAAAATGACAAATGTGAGCCTAGGATGATAACCTCTTGGGTTATTCAGAGCATTTTTTTCTGAAATATTGATATTTTCTAGGAATGTAAATTTTGTCCTTCAACAATTCCTCCCAGTGACCTCTCCCAGTGTAGCCTACAGAGTACTGTGTTATTACAAGTGACTGGTGTGTGGTACCTTAGCTCTTTTATGGCCATTCGGAAGTGCTCAGCTGCTTCTTTTCTAGGTGGCTTCCTGCTTAATTGAGAGTTTGTTTGTTTGGCTGACTTACGAAGTGGATTGAATATAGAACATTTAGGTTTGTGATCCATACTGATTCAGCTATTCCTTACAGAGTTTCATGATCTGCAGGCCAGGGCACTTGTAAGATTAAACTGCATTACTATGTCATTACTGATGGGAAACGAACATTGGAACTAGATTTAGAGGTCGTGAAATTATTTTAATTAATTATGTGGCTAATATACGTGGGCTATCTTCATTGGCTTCTAGCTGCATTGCATTCATCAGCCCCTTATGTTAGGCTGCACAGGTCAAATTTCTCGGTTTACGGTGATGTCCAATTTAGTGCTTTCAATAAGCATCAAATTCACTATGAGAAAAAAAAAAGATTCACGATTCAAGTATTTTGACAGGAACCTGCTACTCAGATCCACATGATCAACTCCTAATGACAAATTTACAAGCTGAGGGCATGAAAACCTCAACTACCCTACCGCTGTGGGCCAGATAGCATCTGAAGTTTTAGCGATGAAATATTTAATGTAACTAGTTTACTTCAGACTTTGGAGAAATTTGGTAAGCAGGAATTAAGAAGTTGGGACAAATTCCCAGGATATCAGAGTCTAAGCAAATGGAGTGATTTACCCAATGCTGTGAATAATTGCATGTCAGTGTTAGGGAAAATTGGACATCGGTGACTAATTAGTCTTTTGTTTATGTGGGTTCTGAAAAAATGTTGTTGACTTCCTTCTTTGACAATAGGTTTATAAATGGAGTCATACAATAATGACAAAAGTAAAATGATTCATAATTTACAGAATAATGTTATGGTTTCCTCGCACTGAAACAGATACACAGAATAATAATTATTGTACACAGAGGTTCATGTCAGAAGGGTCCACTCTCAAGTTAACAACACTGAATGGGTTGTGTATAGACCTACATTAACTTTAGAAAAGAATTCAGTCTAAGGAGGAGTTGAGTTTTTGCCTTTTTTTTTCCGATTTACATAAGATGGTTTCAGAGGTTTAAAAAGATCAAGTCTCTTTTTTACTGTATGCCTATGGTAAGACTCTCTTGCAAAGAGAAGGACATACAGAGTTCTTCTGATGCAAAAAAGCAGACAGAAAAAAAATGGAAAGTAAGTACAGCAGAGAGGTAGCCTTTCTGCTTTACCAACAACAAAACCAGCAGAAGACAGAAACAAAACTCCTTGCAGCCAACTGCTCTTAACACAGAGTTTTGACAAAACCCAAATTTCTGTGTGTTTTTTGTTGTAGTGACTTATAATTTATAATCTTAGGGTTGATGTGTCTGTCTTTGAAATGGTATATGTTTAATTCCAGATCCACTGAGAATGGTTTAGAAACTGATCCAATTAAAAAATACACGGTACGGTCAGTAGAGATCCAAATATTACACTTGTTGCTTCCTGTCTAGCTGTTCAGCCGCACACCTCATCAAGCAAGGAAACGAGATTGGTGAGACACTACTGTTTCTTGTTGAATCATGCGTCTCTTATTGCAGCAGCATCTCTAAAGCAGCCTTCCAAGCTGTTTGACTGCTGCGCTGCTGCCCTTGCTACCTCTGTGTCTTCCTCTCTGTTCTCCCTGGCTTTCACCAGCCCTGATATGCAGCTACTGACTCTATTCCCTCTCAAGTCCTGCCTTCCTCCTGTGCATCAATAGCCCTGGTGCGTGGGGGGCTCTGTGTGAGAAAGGAATTGCTAGGGTATCACCAGAGCTGAAAGCTGTTGAGGAGGTGACTGTAGTGTCTGAAATCAGCCTGAAGAGGCTATGCAGACACGGGTGGCACTGAGCTGTGGCAGGTGGTTTCTGGGGGCTGGGGTACTGACATGACTGGGATGATATTTGGGTGTGATGCTGTGTGGCGCAGGACTGTCCATTGGCAGAGAGAGGAGGCAACAGGTTCATGGATTAATCGGGAGATGAGACCAGTTTCCACTACTGTTCTTTATAATTTCCAACTCTCCTTTGCTTTCTGCTCACTGGAGCAGCAACATGATCTGCAGCCTGGCAAGTCTGCACGTTGCAGGGAAAGCAGGGCCCACCCATGCCTGCGCTGGTCCTCCTACAGAAAGCAGGTAGGACTAAGGCTGGAACTTCTCCCATCTTTCTGAGGTAGATTGTGAAGTAAGTGCAGTTACCAACCACAGCCCAACTTCGTCTTCTCCTGGAGTATGGCAGGACTCACTTCGGGTGAGTCGCCACAGCTGTGAGTCACTTCTGTAAATGCATAGATATGTATATTGATTGTCTGATGACTTGCTCTGGTTGAAGCTGAGCTGACTTGTGTATAATTCTTCAACTATTCTTTTTCACAAGATAGGTGTTATGTTTGTTTTACCCCAATCCACTATAATTTCTGAAACATCTTCAGCAATAGTTCACAAATTGCTTTAGCTAATTCCCTCAGAGCACACACAGACTTTCAAAATATCTGTTAGCCTTTGCTTATCTATTTTTTTCTTTGCCCCCATCCTACTGTTAAAAAACAATTTTGTTAGATGCTGGGTCACAAGTTTGTTTTTAACATTGGAATAAAAAATAACAGGAAATATTTCAGCTATCTTTAGCTCTATAATTTGTGCTTGTGCCTCGTATGTACTTGTCTTTCTTTTGCTTTACTTTTCTTGTGTGTTAATAGAAACATCCTTCATTGCCTTTTATGGCTCTTTCTACTTGTCACCCTTTTAGAATCATAGAATGGTTTGAGTTCTAAGGGACGTTTAAGGGTCATCTAGTCCAAGCTTCCTGCAATAAGCAGGGACATCTTCAACTAGATCAGATTGCTCAGAGCCCCATCCAACCTGACCTTGAATATATCCAGGAATGGGGCATCTATCACCTCTCTGAGCAACCTGTGACAGTGTTTCACCGCTCTCATCGTAAAAAATTTCTTCCTTGTATGTAGTCTGAATCTACCCTCTTTTAGTTTAAAACCATTACCCCTTGTCCTATCACTACAGGCCCTATTAAAAAGTCTGTCCCCATCCTTCTTATAAGCCCCCTTTAAGTACTGAAAAGCCACAGTGAGGTGTCTCTGGAGCCTTCTCTTCCCCAGACTGAACAACCCCAACTCTCTCAGCCTGTCTTAATAGGAGAGGTGCTCCAGCCCTCTGAACGTTTTTGTGGCCCTCCTCTGGACCCACTCCAACAGGTCAGTCTTTTACATAATAATTCTTTTGATTGAATCCAAACATTGTTGTGCCATTTCCTCATACTCAGTCACGCACCCCGATTTCCACTTTCTTCCATGTTGTTTGGCTTTTTTTTTTTTCAAACTTGCTTTCAGCATATTAGCCAGTTTTTGCCCATTTTATGTTGTTTGACCAGTCCCTAGTCTCTTCTGCTGATCATTGCTTCCCAACCACTTTACCTGACCTTATTCTTCCAGGCTTTGTGAACCAGGATCAAATCAAGCTGACAAGTGTTGGAGGAAGCTTAGCTTGTGAATTTAAGGGCTGGTGTTTGTGGACATAATGATCTGAATCAAATCCTAGACTGAAACAACCTCAGGTTTCTGATTCCAAAATATGCAGCACAGTTCAAGTCCTGCTATGACAGCCAAGTGACTCAGGCCTCTATGTGGTGTATGACAGGTGCAGGGACAGATTAAACAGCAAGAGAGCTACTGTCACATCAAGGCACACAACCACGTTATGGGCCTTGTTCATGGAAACAAGTGTTTTGCGGATGAGACAAGCAGTTTGCACAACTTCTGAAATTCCTACAAGGAAGTCCTTTGGTGCAGTCCCATTTGTCTCTGCTAAAAATATGTAGGTCTAATTGCAGACAGATTTCTTATGAAGAAAATTATAGCAATGTTCACAGAAACTGAAAAAACCCAGCCAGGCTCCGTGCTAGTACCTGGTCCAAGCTGAAGAGGCTGTGTTGTAAGTGGCTCTGAGTTACTTCCTGTGCCGTCACCAGCAGACAGTGCTTAACACGCAAGCTGCTCCATGGTTCAGGGTGCAGGAGGGAGTCACGATTTTGTCAACAGTTAAGGCACAAAGGAGGTGGGAAAGAAAAGAACCTGTTGTTGAACTGTCCAGTAAGTAATGAAAGTTCGCTCATTTGAACCAAGAAAAAATGAGGCTCTCTGAAGCCCAGGGATCCTTGGCTTTATTTTTAATCCAGGAACAAGAGAATAGTTTGGAGCTTATGTAGATGGCGAGAGTCTTCCCATTGTTTCCAAGAGCTGAGGTTAGATAGGTATCATCCAAAAGATGTGGGCATATGTGAGAGAGAAATATTGCCTGGAAATGTCTGCAGACTTGTGATACTGAAGGTATTACATAAATTGTGCTCCAAAAAATCACACAGCTGCACTATTTCCATATTAAAGTTGTCTAAAAGGAATGCCTGTGTGTTCCTGTTCATAACTGCTTTCAGCTTCATGATTATCTGCACCCCAGATGTTTTTCATCCAGCAACTTTCTTCATTTTTATCTCCCCCCTATCTAGACGAGGTCAGTAAGTAATGGGGGAGCTATTCGTCTTTTTTCTACCATACCCTGCATCACCTTTCATTCAATTTCCACTTTTCCAGACAGCCTGATAGGTATTGTGTATTATGTTCTTAATAACAGGGTGGGCTTTTCCACACCCGTTTGTTTAACACTGCCATTGCAGTACTTCGACGCCAAGTTTGTAGAAAAATCATAGTTTAGCTCCCTGGGTGGTGCAGAGCTATGTTTAGTATATTTGGTGCTGGGGGAAAGGTGAACTACCTTTATATTTCCCATTTGGCTACTGAGCCTGTCCCTAGCCAGGCATGAGGGGTCAGAGGGCACAAAGGTGTCCCAGGGCCCACGCACTGAGGAGGCTGAAACAGGGGAAGGATTTCCTGGCCCACTGCTGCCACTAACCAGAAGAGCAGTATAAGACACAAGCAAGAATCTGGACCTTCGTTTTTCAACCCCATTTTTGAAATCAAGAAAGGTTTGTTAGCACAAGGCAAAGAGATCCATAGCAGCCAGCCTTCTCTTCCCGCCTGCTGAAGCAGCCCACTCCAGCACTTCCTCTGGGAGCAGGAAATGTTGCTGTCATCAGAAGTGTACATCATGTTAGCATAATGCCATATCAATAAGATTTTTCTGTCTCCTTCACATTCTGCATTCTGGCAAGACTTTTAAGCTAAACAGAAGTGATTTTTACAATCATGTTCTCCATGACATAGACATAATTTAATAAAAATATTTTGAGTTCTTAGAAGAAAAGAAACACTTTCAAAAAACAGTGCAACTGTAGAGTACATCTGCTTTTTCTCATACTGTGATCCAGATTGACTCACTGGGTAACACTGAAAGAAACTCAGCACTGTTGAACTATGCTAGACATATAAAGACAGTTCTGATTTTTCAAAATTGTCGACAGCATTTGAGTTACTATTTGGCCGCATCAACAGGAGCTGGACACCGAGTGGACACTTTTCGTTGGTAGACTAGATGATAGGTCCCAGATTTTCAGGCATTTTAGACTATAACTAGATGTGCCAATCATCCCATGCAGGCAAACTCTTACTTGTAAAAGTCACCAAATTATTATACAGAACTGAAATGTTATCAAAGATAAACTCAAACACAATTGTACTTGGCCTGGATCTCTGGGTTGGAAAAGGTGGGATGGGGTAAATAGGTTATCAAACCTGCCTCAGCAAAAATTCTGTGCACTGTCCTTGCGAGTGTGGAGCTAGGTCTCCTGTAGAGAGAAGAGCTACATGATGGTTATGAAGCCATTGAGAAACTGGATAGTGTTACAGGAGAGCTAATGGCCCCTAAGTAACAGTCTTTTGGGAAATTTGTACATAACTTCAGTGATTATTTTCGGCTGTACACGTCTGTGTTGCTAACATTGATATCATTATTGTTTGGGAAGGTTACGGCAATCTCTTGGAGCAAACTTCAAACTGAACCGTAAGCATCTGTGACTGGTTCCCTTAAGCAGCATTTCTCCTGCTGTGCTTGATTTATCTGTTACAACTATTGTGCCACCCACAGTGGAGGGGGTGAGAATCTTAACTCCCAAAGGACCTGTGTGAGAGTGAGAGGAGGAGAGTGGAGCTTGTGCTATGCTAGACTTGAGCAGTCTTTTACACAAGTTGCGTTGGACAATCAAGTTAGAAGTTTTGAGAGAGAGGAGCTGATGTTGGCCTGTTGTTTCACGACTGAAGGTATTTGAGATCCCCAAGAATACTTCCACCAAAACCAGGGCTGATGTTCTGTCTGTTGGTAAGAAAAAAGGAAAAGCAAAGGAATGAAAAACACGTTCTAATTCTTAAATATTTACATGTGTCCTTAAGTTTGCTGTGATTTCCGTGGGACTGTGCTACACTGGTTGAAGCTAAACACTGAAAATCTTTGCAGGTTTGCTCATTTATTTCAGGCAGACAATTCTTTTCTGGCCTAAAGGAAGCGATTTTCTTTTCAATTTCTACAGGAGTAAAGCCTACCACTATTTAAAAAAACATTTATTAAAAAAAATATTTAACAGTAACATCATCAAATGCTGCAGCTGACAATTTTAGTGTAGTGTGGTCATGTTTTCATAAGGGTTGCCTTGAAAAAAATTGTATATTCCTAAACAGGACAGAAGATGATGACAAAAATACAAATTAGGATAGTAAACAGGAAAAAGCAACAATGCGTTATCTTTGTCCCTGGATAGTGCTGTCACCTTTTGAATCCATATTAACTGAAGCTCTAGGAAGAATACACAAACTGTTAACCTTACAAAAGTATACACTACAACTGTGCGTTTTCTAGGAAGAGGATGGAAGAAACACAGTCTTGCTGTTCTGCATCATCAGGTAAAACATCATGCTCTTCAGACTGGGCACAGTTTGCTCTGGTGTTTTCCAGTCCTGAGCATTTGTGCCAATATGAATATATCACATGAGGTGAGAAAATGCTGAATATGATACTTTGTTTAATTTAGGGTTTAATCACTGTGAGCTGGCTCAAGGCTGAACACTTGTCCTAGCTGAACTGAATGCTTACCCATTGTCAGCAGTGATTTTTTTATAGTATAGTATAGGAATGGTTTGTGTGGGTATGTGCTTGGATTATAGAAGATTTCTTCAAGTGAAAACAATTATATCCATATTCAATGAAAATGAAAAGGAAAGATACAAATGTATAAGTAGTAGCAGTAAAAGAGTGGTTTTGAGAGTTGATGTCAAATAAGGAATCTGTAATAGCATATCCTGTAGAACTGAGACCATGGGGATACACTACACCAGATTTTTAGTGTCCTTCTGACAGCGAAAGACAGCCTGCTTTGAGGATTGTTTTTACAAATAACTGTAAGAGAAACTGCTAAAAATTCCATTTTTTTTCCATCCTGATCGATTGAACTGCAGATTCCATGGTATCTTGTATCTAAAGGGAAATTTAAGAAATAGAAATTAAAAATCAACTATTTTGTGCACCCTGCATCCTCTAAGGAAGTCTGAGTGGACTGCTGGTTTGCCAGAGACATTTTTTCCATTGTGGACAAATCAGATTACTGCTTTTGTGCCTCACCTGCAAAACAGAGATGATACTACTTCGCCTTTTAGATTCTTGCAAAGTTAAAGCCACAAATGTTTGTAATTTGCTTTGGGATTCTTGGACAAAACATTTTCTTGTACTTTTCTGGTAAGTACTAGGACTTACTCACATGAATCATGATTTCTCAGACGGGCTTTATCTTCTATCAAAGACTATAGGAAATCTAGGACTAGAAAAAAGCGTCTTAGTGAAAACCGTACTATATATTTGACAATGGTATCCCTTCTGAAGATTTTCATGTGTTTTACCTTCAGGTTATTAACATCCTGCAGCAAGTCATCGCTTCAGCCTAAACGTTTGTGGAAGAAATAAGTGATACATGGAACTGGATTAAATTAAATTTTACATCTGTTCATTCAGGACCCTGATGAATGATACATGGGAAGAGGTAGAAGATGATGAATTTCACAGAGAATGCAACTGAGAAGTGCACTATTAATCATGATATCCACCAGACATTATCCCCTGTTGTATACATATTTGTATTTATATTAGGCTTGCCAGCTAACTGCCTGTCACTGTACTATGGGTATTTACAGATCAAGGCTAAAAATGAATTGGGTATCTACCTTTGCAATTTGACTGTAGCAGACCTGCTCTATGTATTTTCTTTGCCTTTTTGGCTTCAGTATGTTTTACAGCATGACAACTGGACATATGATGAGCTGCTGTGCAAAATTTGTGGCATCCTTTTGTACGAGAACATCTATATCAGTGTGGGCTTCCTCTGCTGTATCTCCATTGACCGCTATCTCGCAGTAGTGCACCCTTTTCGGTTTCAACAGTTTCGGACAATGAAGGCTGCTGCGATTGTAAGCCTTGTTATCTGGACCAAAGAAATAATGACATGCTGCTTTGTCTTTACGCACGGGGAGATCAGTATGGATGCCGAGAGCCACGTGGTGTGCTTTGAGCATTACCCCATCAAAGAATGGGAGCACAATGTCAACTACTACCGCTTCTCTGCTGGCTTCCTTTTCCCCTTCTTTCTGCTGGCCTTCTCTTACTGTGGGATTTTACGAGTTGTCCACAAGAGTCACGGCACTCAAAAGAAGAAGAAAATCCAAATTAAACGACTGGTTTCAAGCACTGTTTTAATTTTTTTAGTTTGCTTTGGACCATACCACATCCTACTTGTGGTTCGCAGCTTGTTGGAGAACAACTGCTCATTTGCTGAGAAAATATTTAATATTTACCATGTTTCTCTCCTGTTGACTACTTTTAACTGTGTTGCTGATCCAGTATTGTACTGTTTTTCCAGTGAAAGCACTTACCAGAACTTTGCCAAGATGCGAGACTCTTGTTTAACATGTTTAGGGTGTCTGAGGACTGAGACGAAGGAATCCTATCCGCTGAATGCTCCAGAAACTCCCAACAGGCCACAGCATGAGCAACAACCCGGGTTATTACAAATATCACATGATGGTGCTAGAATGAAGGACTCCTCCAGAACTATCATGGGCAGCCTATAGCATTCATCATTGATCTAAAATCTGCAGCTATGGCCATGTTTGTGTATCCATCTGATTTATCTGTGTATTACAACAGTGTTACCTCCCAAAGGCTTATTAGCAATGCAGTACAGTGAAGTAATTTCTGGAGGTGCTTGTACCTTGGCAATAGTGAGGAAAGCACACGCTAAGTCAGTTCAGTTACAATCATGTGTCTGTTGTCATTGTGGTAACCTGTTGTCTTGCTGACTGCATTGACTAGAATAAGCTAGTACTCATGGTGTGTGGTCCTGTTGAATTTATCTTTAACTGCTTCCTGTTTGCCCCTATAACACCTAGAGAAAATAATTCTCTACAAGATGTCATCATCCATTGAAGAGATTGGAGACAGAACAAAGCAAATGTCCCCATACGTACTTTTAAAAAGAAAAAAAAGAAAAAAAATTGCACTTCTGCAACATTTCTGTAACTCTCTGAAATAACTTCTCCTTCAGCCAGTTTTGAGGCCTGCAGAGACCCTGCCAGAACCAGCCTCCTAAAACAACCAATCCAATAATGTGAGATGTTCCAGGAGAACATGCACAAGGAACTCAGCATCTGCCTGAGACCTTCAGTCTGTTGATTGACTGTTGAATCTCAGACTGTTGAACCTCATCGTAAGGCTCCTATTGACTTTCAGAGGTATGAGAACTCTTGGCTCCAATGGGGATAAATAATTTGGTCTGTTGACTCGGAAAAGAATAGAAGGTTGGTAGTATGTGAGGCACTTTGAACCCATGTGCTTCTCTGAGTCACTGTGGTCAAAGGCCACATAGTTATATCTAAATTCTAAGGTTTTGAGTGTGTCCTTTGCAATTTGTGTGTGTTGTGCAGTATAGACCATGCTGGCAATTAAATATCAATGCATTTGTCAGGGAAACTTTTAAATAGATTCTGTTTAAACTGTGCTTTGTCCCACAGATACTATAGCATACAGTTTGGTCATTGTTAGTAAATACAATATCAGAAATATAATGTATGAATGATCTATGTTTCCTGGTTTAGACAGAAAAAACCGCACAGGAATAAGTGGAGCTAATGTCAGTTAAAGATGTGGGAGTTGTGCTCTATAGAATTGTTTCTACCACCATCTCCTCTCTAGGGCTTTTTTTTTTTTTCTTTATTATACTAATGAATCCTGTATGATTCTTCTTTGTGATCTGCTCATCATACCTTCTTGTATCTGTAACTGTTCCACCATGAATACTGCCTTGCCTTTTCACTTCTCTGGTTTCAAACCTTTCCTGAAACACCTGTCTCTCTGCAACCTGGAGCTGATAACTTCCAGCAGTATAATCAGTTTTGTTTCTTTTTTTTTTTTTTTAAATTAAATGTCAAAAGGTTCTCTAGACAGATGGTCTGCTCCTGGTACCTGAAGTGTGTCATTGTAACACAGCCTTGCTTGTCATCAGTTTCTAAAAGGAATATATTCTAACAGTTTTCTGGAAACCACCTTGAGACTGCAATATTAGAAATAATTAGGGGATGTGTTTAATAAAGAAAGGTTTTATTATTTTCTTCCTACATGTGTTCACCCTGTGTTTGAAATAACTATCTTACGGCTTTGGCACACAGTTTCTATTTGTGAGACTAGAGATCCTCTCCTCCCTTGTCTTGCAGAAAGGACTTACGTCCCCACTCCCAGGAGGGGATTAGGTTTGCTTAGGTTAACATTTGGTTTGTTTAATTATTTTACATTTCTTTATACTTAGACCACTCACCAAGCTAGATTAATTACCTTATACATGCATTTTTTTCTTCTGACTATTAGTGCTGTTTAGCTTTATTTTTCTCTAATCTTTCCTCTAATCTCCTGTCTGTATCAACGGGGTTGTAAGGCAGGGACTCCCGACTGCCGTAATGCCGTGCTTGTATCTTGTTAAGCACCCAGCCAACTACTTGTACTCCCATGACCTGGCAGGCTGTAAGACACACACGTGGTTTGTTCTAGGATGAAATATTTGTTATCCTGTTTATGCTTTACTTCTTTACAGTTACCCATGTTGTTTAAATTAGACAAAAAAAAGCCATATTACACTGAATGATCATCTGAGGGATTAAGGCTTATTTGAGTTCGTACTTTGATGTGGTCAGCTTTTGGTCAGCTGCTGCAGCTGAAAATCAGATGGAAACTTGTGTAACAGAGTCCAGCATTCTGCTACAGTTCTCAACATTTAACCTGCTAACCTGCAAGAGAAGCGGGGGATTTTTATCAACTCTTTCTATATTGTAACTGTAAGGTTGAGGCTGCAGAACTGTAACCAACATGGGAGGAAGGTAACTCTCACTCAGAGCTTTTCTTTCCATCTCAGTGGGAACATAGTCAATCCAGGGTCCTACTATGGTTGCTAGAGATACGCTACACATTGCTATTGGATTAAATACAGCGCTTGGGACTGCACACAAGAAGGGCTTTTAAAAACACACATTAGAGAAAAAGACAAATTATTACATTTTATATTTCTTAATGAAATCTGACTATTGAAACTTGTACTTTGGGGGAAAAAAGAGCAAAAGCTTACTAAATGAAGTTTTATTTGTCGGAAGTTAGTGTTTGGAAAGAATAATATAGATTATACCTGTTAGTGTAACACATCAGTAAGCTACTGAGCACATAGCACACAGAGAAGGAAATCAGCTGCCTCTTTTCCCAAACAGACATTTTTAAATTATGCCAATTTCATTTTGTGGGTTCTGTGCAGCAGTGAAAATATGCCATGCTGTGGGGTTACTGGCTTGGGCAAAAAGCTGAAGCATTCATATGAAATATTTTACATATGAAATAGTTACAGTTTGGAGAGTTTGGAGACTTCTAAAGGAGCTATTTTCTAATTGTGAAATTTTAAAAATAGTTTCACTGCAATACCCTTCAAGAAGGCTTTAAATAAAATGAATCTAAAAAAATGACTGATCTATAAATTAAATGTTGGGAGCTTTAGTGAATCTGAATGTCTAGCAGCAAGTCTGTTATTAAGATTTCTTTCTCTTACATGTGTTCAACCATTTTAAGTCTTAAAAGGCTGTGTATCCTCAAGGACTTCAGAAGATTAATGTTCAAAGTATTCTGGTGTTTGTGGTATGAACTGATTTTTCTCCTTCTCAAAAAGTTATGTGCTTGTCTTGCATAAGAGAAGGAAAATAAAACACACTCACTAGAAAGAAAAGTAGATACAAAGTGTTGCTGGCTGCTGAAAGTCCACTGTCCTTTGGAAAAAGCAGTGGCTAAACACAGCTGCCATTCTCATCCTGTTAAAGCACAATGGTTTGATGCTTGCCTTTTGTACCATTATAATCATTTTATGACAGCTACAGCATCAGTGCCCGAGGGGTGCAGTGTCAAACATACCTTGTCTTCTCTGCTGCGAGGGTTGACAACTAGCAGAACTTCAGCCCCAACACTCATCTGGAGCTAAATTAAAATCATAGCTTTAAATAACAAAAGTCAGGCACAAATCACAACCATTTGTCTTGTACTGGTTCGGCATTAGTTAGGCCTTTGAGATATAATTTAATTTTCATTCACTTAGTCTTGTCAGGAGCGGAATTTTTATAACTGGAGTTCATCTAAATGCTCATTTACATAATTTTATTTCATACTGAATGCAAAAGGTCTTTTAATTTCTAATCATGCTCTAATTTCTAAGCATTATTTTTAATCACTATTTATGTATTTAATTAATTTCTTCTTAATAACAGGATACTCTGAAATGTCTACAGCCTTTCTGTATCACCCAGAAAGGGACAAAATACATAAATGGCAAACTACCAATACGAAGGAGGCAAATGGTATAGCCTACCCTTTACACGGAAGGTCTGCAACACTGCCCTTATTTTCCTTAGCTCAGTTAAAGGTCTCCCCTTATCTCCTCACACTTCCACAAACTATCCACCACCATAAAAGGACAGTGTTAGAAAGGCTACAGGAAATGTGCAAGGGTGCTGTATTTAACAACTTTCACTACTCTAACATTTACTGGGGTTTTTTGTTTTGAACTTCCCCTCTCCACTGCAGCTGTTTTCCCCACCACAAGGTATTTTTAAATCCAAGTTACTACAAGAGTTACTTCCCGTTGCAGTTATGAAGTTAGTGAAACAGGAACAGCAATGCAATAATATTTCATTTTAATGACAAGCTTTCTTTGTAAAAGCCAGATCACCTCTGAGTATATACTAACATTTAATATCTGTTATTCATTATAAAATTACAGAAAAGAAAGGTAGACCAAATCATCATGATGATAAGCCCTTCTTGCTTCACAGAGATGTTGTAAGGGTAACAATGAAAGGCTGTGCACGGCCAAGACACCAGAGATGAAAACTCATCTTTTTCTGATCTTTTATACCTTGTGAGAGCCTAGGGAATAAGGAAATAACATGGGAGCAACTCTTGACATAGAAATCATTAAGGGCAGTCACTGCCGTACTTCTTGCAGCAGCTTTTCAATCATAAGTGAATGGGTGTTGTAGAAGGGCAGCCCGTCCACTTCCATTTCTAGACTGGCAGTTTTTCCACTGCGGACCCCATGCCGCACAAGTGTTTTCAGAAGCTTTTCTTCCTTAAAAAACAAAGAAATAGAATATAATTAAAATCCTGAATCAGACAAGAGCATTCATCAAGATATTTATTTTACTTCTAGGGGAGACTGACCACATCCTCCATATTTATTTTGACAGCAATTTGCTAGCATCTTTTTTTCCCTTGTCCCAAAGAATATGTCTACCATCTGGAACTTAGGGAGTGTCAAAAGGCTTATATTCTTGACTGCTATTTAATTACTGAATGATATGGTTCCCCGCACTCCCTCATTGTCAATTCAGAAACAGGAATCCTTTTTTGCCTGGTTTCAAGTTCCTACGTTGCATAAATCAGAATCAGAGGAACCCAAGTATCTCAAAAAAGTACCTGTCATTTCCCCAGTGTAGCAGCTGGCTGCAAATGCATTTTTAAAGAAAAAGAACAGAAGGGA